>NC_031782.1:4886276-4956873 GCF_001522545.3 Parus major
TTTTTTTTTAAAGTATTTTCTCCCAGTCTTTAATTTATAAACCTTTGTCAGTTTTTTTTCCTCTCTCCTCTGCCCAGCTGTGGCAGGGGAGGGTGAGTGAGCAACTTTGGTGGGTGCCTGGTGTTTGGCCAGTGTCAAACCATGACAACCAGTTTGCCTCCAGCAGCAGAGAATCGAAGGGAACCCGCATCTCTGGCACTGCAGCACGCCACCTCTCTCCTGTCATCCCACGGGTTCATTCCCTACCCTGCCCTGTGCAGCTCTGTCCAGCAGTGCAGTTCAGAGCCTGGGAAGGTTTCTGTCAGCACATGGCACTGACTCAGCGAGTGGCAGCACAGGCTGGAGTCCCACAGAGGCTGCTGGGGCTGGCACAGGGCACGCGACGCTGCCGGCACGTCTGAATCCTGAGCTGACAGCGCGGCTCTGGAGAGCTCTAAAAGCAGGGCTGCATGCAGGGGACAGTGCTTTGTAATTTGGGCAATTTGCAATTTTGCATCATTAGGCTTATGTCCTCTCATTAGGCTGTGCAGTCTGTGCCCCTCATTTCTCCTCTCTTAATTCTTTTAGTACCAGCAGCACTTAGTTGAATTTCTGAAACAGTCCTTACTAGGTATTTGGTTTCCCTTAAAATAAAATTTGCAGAAAACAAAAGCATAACATTTAAATGCCCTCCAGTGATCCATCTTCTAAATTACAGTACACATTAATTTTTCACAGAACTTTGTGGAGCAGTTTTATTTTCCCATATCACATTTCAAGAGACAAGAAAAAAGATTTACTAAAAGCACCATTAAAAAGGTTGATCAGCAAAAATATGCATTCAAAATAACTCACCCCAAAAATTGCCCCACTCCCTTTTTTCTTCTTGAAGATTGCCATGAAATTGGAATTTTGAAGTATTAGGGTACTTGCATACTACCTTCAGCCTAGTGGGCAGACCATCAGACACCTGACACATAAACTGACTAAAAGCAGATGTTGAAAAATCACATTTCAAATCAGGAGGAGCAGGAAAGGGAAAATAAAACAAAAACACGTCTACAAAAAAAAAAACATAAACAAGCAAGAAAACTGATTCTAATTGCTAATGGAACACGGGCAAAATAAGATCATTGAAGCAGATTTAATTGGCTTTCCACAAGTGACACCTCGAAGCAAGGAAGCAAATCTCGATGGCTGAGGAATTTTAAGGACATGTCAGACAGCCATCTGTCAAGGATAAAGCAGGACCTGGAAGAACAGGTCCTGCCTTCAGGCAAGAGATGGACAAACTGACCTCTCCCTATCCTTCCTAACCTCATATTCTCTGTGAAATTGGAGGAATATGTAACACTTTACCACAACTCTAGACTAGTAACAGGTTGGAACAGAGGAAACTGATAAAGCTTGTTCTGAGCCACATGATACAGCAGGTTTTGCTTCTGAATTTCAGTACAGAGTGTCTTTTGTAGATTAATATAGACCTGGATAGGAAGTAGGGGAAGCAAGGTTAATTTTCAAGCCCAAGATCTCTGCAAGCATCCCCTTTCTGTTGGAGTTACCCTGATTCCAAGCCAAATGCAGCAATTCACATACACTAAGCTCCAGGGTAAAAAGCAAAGCACATCCAAAAAAAGGCAACTGGGCCTGAGGGGGCTGGGGAGAAAGCAGCACACAGAGCAGCAATTAGGAATCTAAACCTAGACAAACCAGTTTTAAATTCTGGCCTAAACCAATAATTGCTTTCACCACTGAGAGTTATTTTAAAAAATTTCCTGAAGGATCTTTTAAAACCCTAAGCCATGAAAACCTGGGAAGCTTTAGGTTGAGCAACCATGTACTTAATTCCAGCAAACTGAAGGTGAATGAAGCGAAACATCTGACCACATCCAGAGCCACCATTTAATGTATCAGAGCTGCATCAAAGTTGCATATAAATGACCATATTGCCCTGACTAATCTAAAAACCTACTGGGGATTGTTTCACATGCTGAAAAATATAAAAACAAACTTAGGAAAAAGATGCCGTGAGGGAACCGTTTTCCTTTTCCATTCACTGCACATGCATTTTTACGAAGGCAACACATGGTAAATAGATAAGAACAATTTACCATCATTAAGGAAGCCTTAAACAACCCCTGACTGCTAATACCATCATCTCTTAGGCTCCTACTAAATTGCAGTTATTTGTTCAAAAGAAAACGATGAGGCCTGTGATATAATACAGCAATTTAAGCAATGAAGAATACAACACCTGTAATTCAATTTCATGGCAACTGCTTTCACAACATGTTTCTATAACACAGTTAGGATATAGGAAACTTCTCTCAGTGCAGCAATTCCTTTTAAAGTAAGCCAGACTCTCAAGAGAAAAGTGGGCTTTAAGTAGACAAATACTATAAACAATAAGCAATTTGTATCTCCATGCCAATCCTTTCAGGTCTATCTCCAGTTAGCTGACACCCTTCTATTTCGGTTTCTATTTCATATTGAGAGGCTGTTGTCAGAAAATGTAACAATAAAAGTCACCCGAAATCTCTAACCTTGAAAAAGTTTTGAGGCAGAGGAACATACAAGAGCTTCCCTTCCCTTCCCATTCATCTTTGCTGTAACAGTCACCATATACCAAAAAGAGCTGTAAATCCCAGGCGTATGACCTTCCCAAGGAGTCAAGGAGGGAGCAGGGGGAAGATGGGGATATCAATAATGACTAGTCAATGCAGGAAGTACAGCACACTGTCCCAAAAGGAGAAATCCAGTATTAACTCAAAACCCCCACAGTTGAACTGCATCCAACAGCAAATCTTTCTCATCCTTCACAGCAAATGATGAGGCCACTTGCTATCCTGGAGGAAAATTCTTCAGAGTACAAATTCATGCAGGTATCAAAACCAAGGTTTTCAAGGAGTAACACAGATGTTCTCCTTCATTCAGTATTCAGAATCGTGCCCCCGTGTTCACTTTATAGACTGAAATTAGAAAGATATCATACACCAAATGAGGGATTTCCTTCTCAGGGTTTGATGGCTGGAACAAACGCCAGAGCAATTGTTTCAGGAAGTCTGTGCAATGGCATAGAACAGCCCTGAAGATGAAAACCCTTCCATCTTTTCTTCCCAGCTTTCTGTTCCTTATAAGCCTCCTCCCCCTTGTCCAGGGCCAAGGATTTGGGCAGAGATCTGGATGGAGGTGCTGTGCCAGGCTGAAATGCCTGCAGCAATGGAAGCTGTCCATGCAGAACAGAATGGGATTCCCCACAAAAGAAAAGGCAAGACACTTGCCATGGAATAGATCTGGTGGAAAAGATCAAGGGTACCCACCTCTAACCTTCGTGAGATGGATGTGCAAACAGGGACATGTTCCATCTCAGTGGCTGTAGGCTGGAAAAATGCTCCTCTACTCAAGATAAAAAGAAATATTCCTACTGATGAAATGTGTATCTGGTCATAAATCATTCCTTGTCAATCAGCTCTGCTTGAACCCCAGATCAGCAGGACAAGAAGTCCCACCCTACACTACCCTCTCTACCCTCAAAGCAGAAAACCAATACAATCAAAATGGTTTAGTAACTCCTGCTGCATTTCCAGTCTGTTCACACTTTTATTTTATGTCATTTTAAACAGAAAAGCTACTGCTTTGAGCATGAAACATTCAATTCTGCAATTCTTCACCAACAACCATTCTACCTACACTGATGTTCCCACCATGAAAGGAAAACAGCTAAAACCATCTGAACTCTAAGTGTATTACTGTTAGGAACCCCATAGAAGAGTGGCCCTTGGGTCTTCCCTGCTTCATTTCTACATTGCAAGGCATCAAAACAGTTTGATATGCTGAAAATAAGAGAAGATCACAATCTCTCCATGTACTTTAAGGAAACAGTGAATGAGATAATGAAAATTGTACTGACCTCTATAATAAGGGAGCAAAACATTAAGCACCTCTGTATTTAAATTAGCTACCTGCAAGGTGATAATTTCTGGAAGTGTACACATAGAAAATAAGAGTCAACTGAACTCATTTCATCCCCTCTAACCCTTGATTTGGTTGCTTCTACATGCTGCATCTGGTTGCATACCAAAGGTTTAGCAGGGCTGTTCTTTAAACTCAACAGGAGACCCGTGGCTCTTTTTTATCTGCAGATATTCAATCTGTACTTATCAGTGACTTCTTCCCATACCCCATTAATTAGCTCTGCGTGCTGCCTGCCACTGGAAAAATGAAGAAAACTCCAAATGAACAGGTGCATTGCTCCCAACAAAATGAGACTGACACAAGCAGCACCTTTCTGCATTGTGGGTGCAAAATACTAAACAGGATTTTAGGGAAATGATAAAACTGGGGGTTTTGGGCAGGAAAAGGTGACTTCACAGAGGTAAGACTGCACATTCCAAGAGCACACCTGGTGTTTAAATAATTTTAGTAATAAAATGTGCAAAAATTGCTAAGAGTGTCAGAGTGGAAAAAAGGAGTGTAATGTTCACTGGGAACTCAGAAGGAAACCAAAGTCCATTTTCTGCTCTGCTTAAGACAGGGCTCATCACACATTTATCCACCTACAGGGGTCACAGAATCACAGAATGTCCTGGGTTGGAAGGGACCTTAAAGACATTTAGCTCTGACCCCCATGCCATGCACAGGGACACCTTTCCCAGACCAGGTTTCTCAGAGCTCCATCCAAAGTGATTACTGAGGCTCCTCAGTGGAGAAACACCACCCTGTCTAGTGGACATTTCATTATATCCTAAGACAGAAATCAAAGATAAAAGAATTCACTGCATGGAGGTGCCTTTATTTTCAACATTTACAGTGAAAATATTTAAAAAAAAAAAAGAAAAAAAAAAAAAGACTAGGACTAGGCAGCTTTTGGTGGCTAAAGCTAAGCTAAGTTTGGTTTTACTGCAAACACCTCAGTGACCATAAGCTGGCCACAAACCCCTCTGCATCTCAAATCTGCCAGTAGAAGGCAGGGATGACACACCTTCCTTCATGATTCACAATGACCATGGTCACCTTGGATTGAAATATGGAAAAAGGACAGCCATCAACAGTGTATGGCACAATAAAGATTTAATTTCAAGTAGAGCTTCACATTACTGATGCAGTAACAACAACAACAAAAAATTCAGTAACTCTTGATGCAACCAATCTTTAGCAACCAATCCTCTCACATAAGCACAGTGATTTAAAGAAAGTCACCATGCAGCCCCATCATTTCTGAGCACTATGACAAAAGCATATCAAAAAGCCAAAATAGAGCAAGACATTTCTGATCTTCCTTGAGAAAAAAAGAGCAAGAGCCACAGCTTCAGCAACTGCTACAGTATTACACAAAATACAGCATTTACTGAACATTTCACCATTTCAGGACTCTCAATCATTCAGCTGGTTGTGGTGTTAGTTCATTGTCAGGCCTGATGCTGATTAAAAATCTCTTTCCCTATCCAATTCCCCTCACCACGCTCCTATGGCATATTTGTCTTTTATAAGGGACCTTGATGTCAACAGTTAACAGAGTTTATCCTTCTTGCAGCAGCGTGAAGGACCTGACCTCACTAAGGCAGGAGAACGGAGTTACCTTCTATTTCCCCACCAGCTCCTTCAGCTGAAAGAGGGTTTTTACTGGGAGCAAAAAAAAATCTCAAGCACCCCAAATTCTGAATGTTTTAAAAGTACCTATCAGGGTTTGGTCCTTCTGCTGTCACACTTCTTCTCTTTGACCAGAGAAGTTGTGTCTGCCCCACCCCTGGAGATGTTCAGGGCCAGGATGGAGCCCTCAGTGACCTGGTCTAGTGCCAGGTGTCCCTGCTCATGGTAGGGGGTTGGAATTGGATGACCTTTAGGTCCCTTCCAACCCAAACCATTCTATGATTTTATGATTCTCTTTAAGGAGAGGTATGAGACAAAACTGCCTCCAAAGCCCAGCAAAGCTCTGCCAGCACTGCCAGAAGGAGGTGGGCAGAGAGCAGGACCTCTCACAATTAATTCAGTAGGAGCTGAAAAATTTACAATTGCTGCCTTTGCTGAAGAAAGCACAGGCAGAACTTTTCTCCACTAGAAACATGAAGGGATGGGTAAGGATGGGTAAGGCTCCTACTACACAAGCATGTATTTCAAATTATGAGTTTACAGAGTTACTTTTTGTTCTTAAAGCAACCCAAATTTATAAAGTACCAAAGAGATTACTTGTCACACAAACTCTGATCTTAATGCTGCACATGTTCTTGACTTAGATTAAAAGGGGGTGCAGGGGAGGAGACATCTATGTTTTTTGGGCTTGACGGTAAGATAAAGGTGTAAGATTCGTAACAGAAAGGCAGAGACTGCTGTAGCACACATTTCACAGCATCTACTTCAGCTGGCCTTTCTTTATAAAGTCAACACTTCTCCAGCTACAACACATAAAATAGACAAAACAGAGTAGGAAAGGTTGAGCACATGAATTTTACAGATGGAGAACCAAAGGTCAGGGAAGTTAAAACACGTGCCAGGGCTCCCCAGTAAGTACATGCTGCAGGTCTGCACCAAGAGCAGCCACTCAGGACCTGAGCAGGATACAGCTCACAAGGGTACTTTTCTTCAAGGTACTTCCCAATTCTCTTTTCTTATACATTACAAAAAATATTGAAAATTAACTCTTAGAATTCCCACTGAAAGAAATCTCCTGCAGTGTCTATTTTTGAGTTTCAATTCAGGCAATTTTCTCTCCCCACTGCAAGCTTCCTCACACAAAGGACTTTATGCCTATTGATTGATTGATAACTTTTGCAAACACTTTACTATTATAAACCAACCATGGACAGAAAATGTTCAGGCATGGCCTGTATTATCTATTCAAATTCATCAGCTCTTCCAGCCTTCTCAACCTCTTATGTTTGATTAAGTCTCATCTCCCACAAACTGATTAAATCTAGTCAGCCTCTTTAAATTATTATTCCTCATTGGTCCAGTGGTGATAAATGTTTCTAAATGTGACAGTAATCTGGTTTTAAACAAAGCAGCTGCAGAGCCTATAAAATCATGCTTAGCAAGCTGGTCACTGATAGATTCACCAGCAGCAGGGAGTGCATGTGAGTCCTGTCCAGCACAGATGGGCCACGGAAGGCCAGAGGAGCCTGGAGTGCACACACCAATATTTCAACAGATTTTGCTCTGCACACACAAAAGCCCAAAAGAAAAGGCCTAAAGGCCAGATGTTAAAAGGAAAGCAGGACATCAAAAATACAGAAAGTTGTGCAAAGCTCCCAAACCTGCCATTCAGGGGCTGCTGACCCAAACACAGTGGATGTGTGTCTCAGTTTCAGCTGCTCTACTTGCACATACACACTTCCAAAAATCTTTTTTTTTATATTAACTTTTTTCTTTAAATAGTAAGCAAGATCCTAGCTGTCTTTTTAACACAAAAAAAATTCCCTCCATAATCATCTCCCTGGCAGTGGGAGGAAGTGAACACACCACTGCCTGAAATGGGAGTTCGTGGATAAAAGTCCATCAAGTCTGATGTTATCTAAGGACCTTGGACCCCAGATTCATTTTTAGAAACGAGATCATTCTTAGGCAGGTGAGTTTGCATCCACTTGCACAAATGAAGAGCCCCTGCCACTATCTTCCCTACATGCAGCATAGTCTCTCTTACAGAATGTTCTGATCATTTCAGCAAATTAATGAGAACCAGATGGCTTTTTTTTCCTTTTGAACCCTTGCTCTCCAGCGTCTACTGGGCCACTCACAGTTCTAAGTAGTACCACAACAAACATTAGAAATACAAAGAAATATTTCACCACTGTGTCAAGCTGAGATGATAAATGTAAGAGAAATCTCTTGAAAAGGAAAAGTCTTCCACTGGTCAAATTAAGGATGACTTTGCAGCAAAGAAAACTCCTAATATAAAGTGTTCTTTTGCAAACACCATTTTTCTGGACTGACCTCTTGTAACAGATATATAAACAAGCATACACACAAAGAGTTCTTTTTTCTCCAGGGGCTTGTGCTCCTCAGCAATTGGGGAATCTTTGGGAAAAAATAAAATAAAATTATTAGCAGGTCACAGGAGATTGCTCTTTGTGTTGCTCAGCTGAGCTTTCTGTCTTCCAAAGGTAAACAGCCTTTTCAGCCAGAGCAGTAACACGATGCAGGCAATCACCAGTCATGTTGAATTGCCATCAAACCACTGACGTTTAGTAAATTAAAGTCCCCAAGCCATCAGCTGTGCTCAGGGCCCATTTCAACCTGAGGATGTTCCATTACTTTTTTTTTTTTTTCAAAGGAACTTCTTTTTTTGAACCTGGGAAATTGCAAGTGATTGCATTCAGCAAGCAAATAATAGAAAATTCATACATGCTGGAGAATAGGTATGAGGAGCCTAGAAAACATCAAGTGAGGACAAGGATCTGGTGATGATAATAAGAGAAAAAAACCTTTTTTTGTAGAAAGGCAAACTGCTGCACGTGGAACCACTGGAAGGCAGAACAGCAGCAGACTGACTTTGTGAAAACAGTTTAAATTGGTGACTGTGTATCAGTCTGGGGGCTACAGCAGCAATAGAAGTTTAGGGGTTTTTGCCTTGAAATACCCATTTCCATTGTAAAAGCCTCACTGCCCATATAAGCCTCTTATACCTACAGGCTCCTCAGCCTGACATGCTCAAGATCTGGAGTCCTTAAGGCTTAAGGATGCAGAAGTATCCCTGCCCATAGATCTGAAAATCACTTGAAATTGCTTGCTCACCCCATTTTGGTGGGTCTGTCATACATGGAGACTTTTCAGGTGTGCAGCAGCAATCAAACCTCAGCTAAGGGCTCACAGCCACACTCTCCCACAGCTGAAACTGAAATTCCAATTATTATTAGAATTAATATAATTAAGTATATATAAATAAATAATTCACTCAAATTCTAATTCAACTCCAATGAGCATCTTTATATTTTTTAACAAAACTGAGTCTTCATGTCCTCTTTGGCACACCCAACAGGCATCAACAGAAGTGACATAAATTCTCAGTGCGTTGGTGGATCCATGAACCACAGACTTCACTGTGAGGTTACAAATTCTGGTCAAACCAAGCAGGAGAAGCCAGCTGCACCCTCAGCAACATCTCCTGCTGTCACAGGCACGTATGGTGGTGTCTCACAGCTGAGTGTGAAGCCCTAGGCTTGGATTTCTTGGTAGGGATGTGCTGCTTTGTCTATTAGCCTGCAATTTGTTTATTCTCCTTCCAAACAATCTCAGAAGGGGCTGTCAGGGCAGACAATTCCATCTGAGCAGGCTGCCCAAGCACGCTGGATGCTGGGGCAGGCGCGGTGGTTATCCGAGGCTGGCAGCTGGCACCTGCGGCCCCCGGCGCGGCACTTTCGGACACTGATGGAAGAGGACAGCTGGCTGGGCTGGCACGGGGTGCCAGCTCTGATTGATGGAGTGATCCTGGTGTCACAGGCTCGTGGGCCGTCATTAACAGGAGCAGGAGGCCCGTGCCAGGCGGCACAGCACCGCAGCCCGCACCGCCCCAAGAGCGGGGTCAGTCTGGGGGCTGTCCCACCTCCCAGAGCCTCATTAAAACTCTTCTTTTTACACATAAACACGTGTCTGTTTGCAGGTAAGGGGTACAGGGCATCGCAGCACACAGCTGCTCAAAAGCCACTCCCTTTTGCGCGAAAATTCAGCGGGTTTTTTTATGGATAAACGAGTCGTGAAACGTTTTGTTCAGGCTATTTAATTCATCAACTAGCTGGACAGCAAATATGCTAGGATGTTAATTTAACAGAATTATTCCCCTCTCAATAAGGTAAATGTTAGATGAAGATCATTAGGCAGGCTGGCAGCCCTGTCATCCTCCTCCTGCCAAACCCACAACACGAAGGAGCTGCTAAAGAGGCTCTGGCAATGTGAGGCTTTATAACCTTCCCTGAGTGGACCTTCCTGCTGCCATCTTTCCTATATTTTTGGAGCTGGTTTAGCTTTGTTCCTTTACCCTACAGTTTCATTTGCCTTTCAGAATACCAAAGCTATGATTTCAAAAGTCAAACATCCATATGAAAATCCATCAGTACACAGGAAAAACAAAGTCTTCTGCCTAAATGCTGCGCTGTGTGTCACATCACAGCCAGGAATCCTATTCCTGATGTGCTATCGAGTTTATTTGACCGTCAAATAAAATAACTTGCACAAATTGGGTTAGTGTTTTTCCCCACGGGAAGTGCCATTACTTATAAGTAGATCTTGACCTTACAAATGAACTCCATCCTGCCTTAGATAGTTTAAAAATGGGCCAGAGTTTCTGGCAGTTGTGCGATTAAGGGCTGCATTCCCCTTTTGGAAAAAGAAGAAGAAAAAAAAGGTAACTCTATTATTGGTTCAGATCTTTAAGATGAAAAATCTTTATCTTAAAAATATTTAATTTTTTTCCCCCACTCCTAACCTCACAACTCACTACAGTTGGAAGTGGGGGAAAAAAAAAAGGAAAGGAAAATTATTTGGCCTGCTCCTGGCTACAGAAAAATACAGACAAAGTAAGGTTCTTAATAAGAGAACCACCTGATTTTGATATTTTTCGCCCCAGAAACTACTAAAAAAATCAGAACTGTTAATGATTTTGACATCATTTTATGTATGCACTATAACTGCACTATTTTTTCTTATTCTAGTAGCAGATGGTAGGTGTTGAAAAGCACCCCAGACTTCCAGGTTGGAAACATTGTAATTCAACTGAATTGGAACTCATTTCTTATGTCTCATTCTCTTATTCCTGGATGTTTTCCTTTCTCTTAAAGTTTGATAAATTCTTAGGGAGGGGTTTCATTTCCCTGGGCATTCCTTCAGCACCAGCCCAGCCCAGCCCAGCCTCCAGCACCACCACACATCCAGTTAAGTGTGTGGGAAGGGGGTGAAAGGATACAGGATAAGCTACATTTACTGCCTTTTCCTGACATTTTTACCCATTCAAATCAGTGGGTTCTCAAGTCACACTCATCACTGTCAGCTTCATTTCTAAATGCACATAAAGCAATAGGAGCAACATCTGGGTTGTTACTCATCTGCGTTCTTCCTAAGAACATTAGGAATTCTTCTATCTAATGTGGCAGACTTGAAGCCAATACAGCTCCCTTGTGTTTACTTATCTTCATGAAAAAGCTACTGAAGCATCTCAAAACTCTGCCCCCTCTGGGTCCTGAGCAGGCTGACATGTCTCCTTTCAATTTCAATTTCATGTCTCCCTCCTTTCCATTCCATTTTTCTTCAACTGGGGCTGCATTACGTGGTTATTGTCTCACGTCTGAGCCCACTGCTGTGTTCCAAGCCTGCCTCTTCCATGTGGATAGTGCTTTTGTAAAAGAGATAATAAAATTTATTCACCAGCTCTTAGAAGTCTCCTCACATAGGAAGGCATGTGGGGAAAACAGCCTTTCAAAGCTTTGAAGCTCTATACCAAAACATCTGTTCAGGTTTCAAGGAGTTTGCAGCCCAGTTCCCAGAGCTCAGAGCTGGAGGCTGAAGAATCTTTCAGAGCTCTGGTACAGCTTTTTTCAAACATCTCCCCGTGATCAAACATAGAGGCTTGAGCTTAAATACAAACCATAATACCTCTTCCCCTCTCCACATTTTCAGGGCTCTTTATCTAATTCTTCTAGCAGTTTTTCCTATAAAATCTATTATGATGTTTCAGCAAGAAAGTTTTGAATTTCTTGGGTATCTTCAGTTGGAAAGACAAGGGCCAACTTGCATGTTAGACTACAAATCAAACAGCAGCATTTAAATGGACCCATTAATCAACATAATCATCCCAATATTTCCCAGTTGTTGCAAAGATGAAAAGTTCACAAGACATACAAGAACATACAATACATACAAAACCACTTAAAGCTCCACAGCTGGAGCTGACAAGTTCAGAAGCTCAATGAACTTAAATCAATTGACCTAAATCATAAAACAGCTACTCTTTGACCTGGGGAAAACAGAACAGGATACAAACACCATGTTCTTCCAAAATAATCCCAACTTGTGGCCCCAGGGCTTCCTGAGCCAGCAGAGGTTGTCTCTTTTCACATGAGAACCACCAGTGTATTTCTCACAGCCACATCTTTAACCTGCAGAAACTTGCAGCTTAACAGATTATTCTGCACAGAGATTTCCAGAAGCAGCTTCTGTATGAGGAATAATTTTGCTCTGTATTTTTGAACTAATTCAAATTTTTTATACTATGCTTTCTGATTCTTAATTATGAAAGAGAATGAACAGTATCCCCTATTAGCTTTTTCCATACCATGATTAGCAAACCTTCACCACCATCCTTCCCACTCTCACCTCTTTTCCAGATCTTTTTCCATGTACTAAATTGTTCAGTCATTCCATACTTTCCTTTAAATTTAAAGCTATTTGTTCAGTCATTTCATCATTTTCTTTAAATTTAAAGCTATTATCATCTGCCTGGCAAAGAATGGTTTGAAATTTGACTTCTCACTGACCAGAAGAAAGAAATATGCAGCTACAGAGTATCTACAGGACAGCTTCCCTCTTCAAAGAGATAAAATTTTGAGCAGAGATGGTAAAGAGAGAGCCCAGATTTTTTTGGACCACAACAATACCAAAAACCCTTTTAATGAGGAACATCTCTGCCACAAGGTCTACAATGACACCCCACACCACCATATCCAACATTATTTCCTACTATTCCCCGTGAAATTACTTGTGCTACGTGAGAAATACTTTCCCAATTCTCCCCTCTGACTTTTTCTTACAGAACCTCTAGGAAAACCCCTCTGGCCCTCACACTGTTGAGCTAGGAAGTTATCAGTAGCCACAGCTTCAATGAACCAAAAAAACTGATGACATTCTTCACAAAGAGCGCAAGACAAAAGTTTAAAATATTCTTAGTTTAGCTGTCCTTTAAAGTTTCCTCTGCTTTTTTCTCTTTAGAGTATTAGTAATCACTGAGAAGAATTTCTCATGTGGATAATTTGATTTTAATCTCTGGACTGGGTGGAAAGGACTAAGAGGATGATTGTTGGCCTGACCAAAGGAAAGGTGGGAAGAGCTGAACTTCTGCTCCTGGATACACCAGATCAGCAAACATCCAGGAGGAAAAAGCCTATTTACACTGAAGGACAGCACTGGCACAGAAACAAGGGGGTGCAAACCAGCTGTGAATAAATACCTGCTGGACATCAGACAATGAGGTTCTATTCCAGTTTTCCAGGGGGAAAAGGTGTTCATACTTCTAAAATGGAGTGTGATCAGTTAACGACAGGGCTCATGTGATGTGATTGCTCATGATGGCAGGAAAATGGACATAATGACCCAGGAGGTCTCTTCCCAGACATTTATTGTCCTGGTGAGGGGTCAGCCTCAATGAGTAGAAAGAACAGGTAATAGCAGACCTTGTGTGAAATTCTGGTGAATTTTCTGAGTTTTGCCCAGAACTGTAGAAAAGGTGCATTTTCAGTCAAGGTACACAGGTGAGGCTACTACAGTTTTATATAAGACCCTACCAAGATACTCTTTTTTACACCATTTGAAATGATCAATTCAGTGCAGCTAGAAAGCACACAAATCCTAAAAATAAAATGAAATTTTGAAAAAAAAGCTGATGACTTCAGAGACGGAAATATAGACTCCTACAAAATTTGGTTTCCTACTGAAGTGGGAGAATGAGACAGCAGTCCTCAGCATTAATCTTCAAAAAATACAATTTTGCCCCTTTAAGCTTCTCTAACCCTCCTGGCTCCAGGTGCTCAGCAGCCAATCAGGGCACTTTGTTACTGAGTTACTCCAGAGGAAAATATAGAATTCTTCAGAAACTAACCCAGACCAGTTATTGAAAATGATCTCTCCAAGCCGTAAGTGTGTGAAGCACACAACCAGCAGCACCTCCAGTCTCCTGCACAGACAGAGCAGCTGCCATGGGAACTTCTGGCCTTCCAAAACAAACATCAGCTATGGGCAGGAACATCAACTCATCCGTGCCAGGGATGGCAGATGTCTACCTGACTTCCCCAGGACTTCAGCAGTCTTTATTCAGAGGTAGAACAGGACACAGATTTCCATCACATCCTTTCTCTCTCGTTTTTTAACTTCATTTCTCAGTCATACTTTTCCTTAAACTGTCTTGTGGTGAGTTTACAAAACCTCACCTGTTCAAATTTGCTCAGTAATCACTCAGAAGCATCCCCCTCTTGTGCAGTCAGGGGATGCTTTGCTTTTTTATTTTCTGTCCATCATACATCAACAAAATAAAAAGCTTTAATTAATAAACCTCTGTTTAGGTTTTCTCTTACAGTGTGGAATCACATTTTGAAAGAACTGCATAAACCACCTCAGAAACACATTCACCTGCTTGTCAAAAGGTTTGGAATTTGCACCATCAGCAGCAAGGTAGCTTGTACTGGATATCAGAGATCTTGAAGACCAGACGTAACCATAAACTGGTTTAATTTAATCAGTCACACAAGGCAGCCTCCCACAGCCTCTCCTGTATTAAAGCTCATACCTTCAGTCCAACCAAAAGTCTCCCAGAAAATCATTCTGTCATGATCTGAGTACATCAAAAGCAAGAAAATGTACAATCAACACAGTTTGGATTCCTCTACCCAGAAGTGCCCAAATTTTAATTTTCCTGTTCTTAATTTGGAGCTGTTGGTTATTCACATGCCTTCCTCTACCAAATTACAGGTCTGCTGTCTGTGCCAGCAAAACAGAGCAAAGCCCAGTTCTGCAATTCAGTCTGACAAAGAGAGAACTTTTCCCTGTCCAACTGGAGCAGCTTCCACGACTAGTGGAAAATCACACTTCCAATTCAGCTACACCAATTTATAGCAGTAAGCAATATGCAGTAAGAAATATGACCCACATAGTCACAGCAGCAGTTTTCAATAAGGTGCTAAAGGATAATGATTTCCAAGAATATTTATTAATAAAATTCAAATTATAACAAAGCTGATGTCTAGCACTTACCTCACATTCCTTTTTCTCACCTATCCAGGCTATGTTCACAGTAATAACACAAATGTTTATTCTCATATTTATGCTCTGTTCAAAATTTCTGTGCTTCCCTACACCTCTAGTCAGCTGTATCTGAATGATGGCAAGCAGATGAAGATGACATGATTATAAAAATAAATCAGACATAGCAGAAATGTTATTTTGGGTTTGTTGGGGGTTTTTTTTAAGTCTGCAAAATGAGTCCCTTCCTTTTGCTTCATCTCCAGTCACCACAGTTAATAAACTGTGCTCTCTCATAAGCAAAGTGATTTCTCTCAGTAGAGAAAGCAAGCTATTTCTGATTTAAAAAGCAAACATTTACACAATCCTCATGGCTCCGAGGATTGCTCACCTCACAAGTTTCCTATTTAGAAACCTCCTCCCACATACACACCCCACCAGGCTGTGTGGAAGAGCTTAAAATACAGATTGTCTCCTTTACACAGTCCTGTCCTAACCTTTGCACTCTTCTTAAAGACAAAAGAAATCAGGATTGCTATGTGAATCACACAGCATGCAACACACTGGAGAAAAACTAGGAATTTTAGCCTCTAAGAGGTGATACAGATTTCCTGTAAAGGTGTGAATTTTAACTGTGAATGCATCCCACAAGGAAAAGGGAAAGCACACAGATAAATCTCTGTTTAGGCACTTTAGAGAAAATTCCAACAACCTGGAAATCAAACAGCAGTCTGAGGAAATCCAGCCTCACATCCAGACACCAGAATTATCAGGACAATTCAACACAGGCTCTCCCCAAGTCCCTTCTGGCCAGTGAGGTTCACTTTCATTGCTGTAGGAATACCTAACCCTCAGCAAACAGCAGAAGCCAGTATTTGCAACAACAATTAAAACATCACTAATTACAAAGGAACTCCTAGTAACTGTAGGCTTTTTAGGCTGTACAGCAGCATCTCAGGGAAGATGCCTGAGCAATCCTTTCGCTGCCTGTGGGATGAGAACATTAAACACCAGACTGCTGCAAACATCAGTGTATTAAAACTGCCCGCTGCAACAGAAATGAACAATTGCAAAGAGCCTTTGTCAAGCCATGTGGAGCACTTTCTAATACTCTAACTGCGTCAGAGGAGCTGACCTGCTTGCATTCCAGCAGGAGTTTTGAGCTGACTTCAAGTCGCACGCAGGAGTTAAGAGAATGAAGAGCCACGCTGGAGTTGTTTTACAAAAGCAGCCAACAGCGAGGTCTGCTTTTGTTAATATAATCATTATATGAAAAAGATGTCAAATGCTAGCTTTTATGCCAGCTGAAACTTCGTCTTGGGAAAAATGCTCTTTGAAAATTGCAATCACTCTGGCTGCCTTCAAACCAAGCGTTTTAGACCAAAAGAATCATTTTAGTTTCTTTTCATTTTCCCCTTCACAAAAAGCCCAATTATTTCCTTGCTATAATATGATGGTTCCACCTCTCCATTTGCTGCAGCATGTCCACCCCACCCAGTACCCACAGCTTTCACCACACACCCAACCAGAAATTCAACTTCCATCCAAACCCATTCTTGAAATACCTTCCAAGACTCCTGGAAGGAATTCCCCCATCCAATATCCAGTTCCCACCAGCTTCTGAAATTCTCTCACTCTACAGCCTCAATCCCTCCTCCTGCCTCCAGGAAGGTTCCCACCTCACAAATTACTCCCCTGGACCAATCTTACATAGAAAGCCTTTAAATCCAAACTCACCTAAAGCATTTTGATAATAGAAAAGCATCTAGGTGTGGATTATATTACACCCAAGTGAAATGCACAGGGAGATACAGCCAGACAACCCCAAGCATAACTTATCTCTAAGCCAGTGTGACAATCAGAAGAAACATCACAATCAGAATCCCCCGTGGCTCCTCCATTAATAGGAGACTTTGCCTACAGCAGCCGTGGAAAATCACACCGAGGTTTGTATGGTATTTCATATCAGCTGCAGGAGTGACACTGAAGGTCACAGCAAAAGCACTGCACCTGCCTCAACTTCTGCTCATGGCAGCAGAGGAAGAAGCAGCCAAGAAGTTTGTCCAGAAAAGTTTAAAGAAAGCTGCAAGGGATGGAAGAGATCTCCAGAGGAGACTTTAAGCAAGGTGAGGTGTATGTGGCAATAAACCCACAGCTCAAGAATCACTCACAGGCACAAGCACTGAGCTTCTCTCCCCTCCCCGTTAAATCACGCTTCCCTCCCACAGATGAGAGCTGTCGGGAGAGCTCTGTGCCAGCCACAGGAACAGACTGGGATGAGTGGGGAGAGATTAATTGAAAACTGAGAAAGAGGAGGATGCTCAAGATAGCAAGCAGCAGCTCTGCAGGGCAAACAGGGAAGAGAAACTGCGCTCAAAAAGCAGATTTAGAGAACTGGGTGGCAAATGTCTAGAGTCACTGGGGCTTGGGACTGCAAACAGATTTCCTAATGATGGAAGAAATGAGACTCTTTTGTTGCCCACACAAGCCTTGTTCTGGGTGATGAGTCCTCTTTCCCAGAGCCTCTGGCTTCCACAACCCTAAAAACTAGAATTTTCTCTGAGCTTCATTTCTCATCCATAAATCAGAGTAACAATGCCATGTCTAGCTCCTGTGGTCTTCCTGCAAGCAATACTTCAACTATTGTGAAAACTATGCAAATACCACTCATGTTACCACAAAGAATACAGAGACAGTCACAACAAAAGATTGTTCTGGTCTTTGCATTTTCAGAAGAAATTTAGTCACTTGACACTAAGAACGGAGCACCTCTTTCTTCTTCAAACTAAGAAAGTCACATAACTTCAAATCTGTGCCAAGAGAACAGTTCTTATAGGTGAGGGAAAAAATATGTAAATAACTAACAAAATTCACTGGTACCAGCCCAGATAGAACCAAACCTGCCACTGCTTGCTCTGTCCTGAGAGGTGGGACTTACAGGAACTCCTCATGGATACTACTGACCTAAGAAAAATGAACTTGCAATTCCCATTGCGTCTCCTGACTGCTTTAAAACAGTTCCTCCAGTTTAACCCAGAAGGGTCCTCACACCCCATTTAAAACAATTCATTTGTGTCCTTACAGTAGATAATTCTTCTATTTTAAAGAGGGAAGTAAATTAAACTCTGAACCCTAATCACATTAATAGCCCCGACTGACACTATAAATCACTGATGCAGCATTTCATTCAGGCCCATAAATTACTGACACCATGCCCTCCTGCAGAAGATTCCTCCTCCTTAAAAGCAAATTAACATGTTTGCACCCAGACTCCCTTTTAAATTCACTGGATCACGCTGTCAGCTTTCCTAGTGCTCTAGGCACCCATTTCAAATTTCATAATCAATGATATCGCTTTCCTTCACAGCAATAATTTGATTACTGCTCTTGGGTGTGACAGGCATTTGTGACCATTTCTTCCTGTCTTCATCTGAAATTCCTAATCTTCCTCCCCTCCTCCCCGCAAAACCTGTGCAAAATTGATAAAATAACATCCATAAATCAAGGCTCTTGTATTTTCCCTGAAGTGACTGTATTCCAGATTTCTTCTCTGAAACACAAACAAGGACATAGTTCATCTAGTTCAACAGCATGACCAAAAGGGGTATAAAATGATGATGATGTTTTGTGGCAGTTATTGCCAGTTTAGTTAATATGACTGACTGCTTTTCCTGTGCAAGCTGTCTCTTCTAGATTACCCTATCTTTGAAATAATCACCACTACCACCTAACATTTAGTAATAATTTAGTCCACAGCAATTGGCATGACAGAGCCCACATCAGCTCTGAAACAAAATTGCAACATTCAAGGGGAAAAAAAAAATTAATTCCCATTTGTTTCTGACAAGTTCAGAGTACCTGTTGACCAGCCTGTACACTGCACTGTTGAAGTACAGTACATTTAGAATTTTTCATATATAGCATCAAAAGAAAAGAGTTCAAACTAAAGTTGCCACTTTCTTCCTACTAATTTCAGAAGCTTTAATGACAGTGAGAACAGGAGGCAAGAAATCTGTGTATTAATCAAGTTCTAAAAGAAGCTGCAGAAAGATGCCTGCCCATCCCTGAATTTGGCTGATTTCATCAATCACACAATTCTTAGGGACACTTAAAACCACTTCCATTTCCACAAACATCTGGAGAGACTGAAAGTGGAATGCACTGATAGCACCTACCGTTTTCTTTCAGGGAAAGTGGTTTTTTTCAAGGTTAAGCAACTGATTTGTCTCTTCCTCATCCACAAAGTTTGGATGAGATAAAATACTGCATGTGTCTACAGATTTACACTATGGAAGCTTAGTACAGTTGACCTAATTCAAAAGACAGATTTCCATGAAACAGGTAATTCAGTTTTATTCCTCCTAACTGCTTTTCTAAAGTATCTGATTCAAGATATTTAAAAGTAACTTGTGACCTCAGATTCCATAAAGTATTCTGTTCTTGCTTGAGGTATCTCAGAGCAATCCAATTTTTTTTCTGTTGGGCAACCACACTGACATAAGAACTTCCATTGAACTTTTATCTGCAAATGTGATCCAATGGTGCTAATTTACAACGGCACAAAACAAAGTCCATGACTGAGACAAAAGTAAATGGACCATACAAGCAAAAGAATTTTCAACTTTCAGATGTTGAATTAGGGCAAAAACAATTGTCCAAACCATCATACTTAATCATTATTATTTATCCTGTGGGAGAAAAATACGTCAAGAGCTTGTTAGGCTGATGGATCCACTAATGTCAGGAACTCCCCGTAAGTCAGATGCAGTTTTTTACTCAGAAAAGTTGTTAATCTTTTCCAGGAGCTAAAGTCCAAATGCTCATACATGAATTTTGAAAAGGCTGAAGCAGCAGAACATAACTGAACCCAAATTTTTCTTTGAAAAGAGTAATGCACATTCCTGGAATGAATAATTCCTTCTTGTCTGTTCTATTAATTCCTTCTTCTTGACATTCATATTTCTATCATGAATTAGCTGCAATTTTCTTTTCCCACAAGATGAAACTTGTGCTAGTAGACAAGTTCATATTCACTGCAAATTACCAAAGCATCCATGTAACTTTTTTTTCTGGCAGATTATTTTCACAGAAATTCCTTTTAAGCAAGGTAGAAGCATGTTCTTTTACAATGCCACAGCAGCAATTCGCTTTGCTCTTTTAGGTTCTATTTACTGAGCTGATGAAGACACTCATCTATTAAATATAGGAAGTGATTTTAAATTTAAAATTATCATTCTGACTTCAAGCTACATATATGAAGCTTACATGTTGTTTTTGCTCCCAGGTGGAGCTGAAAAGAAATAGCAAGACCTACAAAGGTGCTTGGAGGAACTACAGCAGAAAAGTGGAATCACATTTTGCTGCTCTTCAAAACCATCTATTTGTTCAGGGTCCCTTTCTGAAAAGGTAATACCATTTTTCCTAAGGCCAATGTTTGAGGAATTAAAAAAAAAAAAAAAAAAAAAAAAAAGAAAATAATATCTCAAACAGTGGTTGTATAGATAATATTGCAAAAATCTATATCCCCACATCCCTATTTGCCAGCGTCACAGTTTGTGGAACAGAGAACAATTCAGTATTTCAAAGAAAGCCAATAACCATCGTGAGAGCTCCCATGGGTGACGTTACTTAATCTGCAGTTTCATCTTCCAGAGGAAAAAGGAGCCTGCGAGGAAAAACTATTTCCATAAACAAGGGTCTTAAAAGCTGAAGAGAAAAAAGGTTTTGGGTAAGTTTCAAAATCTGAGCACTACTGTCTAACAATCCTGGTCATGTCCTTCTTTCCTCAAAGCTGGGGAATCATTTAAAGCCAATGAAAGCTCAAGACTTTGGGAAATGCAGATCTTGAGAAGCACTGTATCAAAAGGGGCCAACAGGAAGAAGGAATTTCTTTATTTCTGTATCAGACTCCCTGTGGCTCTATCAAAGCAGCAGCAGTAACGCTTTACACCTTCCAGAGCACGTGCCCCACAACACACCTCACGTGAGCGACTCCATCCCTGCCAGAACAAATGTTAAAGCAGTTTGTTACCCCTCATCCTCCTCTTTGATCATTTCAAAGCTTTGAACAGTAACAGACTGCTGAGGAGAGAGCTACCAGCACCGACAGGGAGAGAGGATCTGCTACAGCTGATATGCAGCACACAGAGACAGCGCGCAAGGGAGGAGAAGCAGAAGGAATTGCAGGCACTTCATCCTACAAGGATCAACAAATCCCACAGACAGACTGCAATTGCATGAAATTGTTCTGCAAAAGGAAATATGAGAGGAACAGAAGTTACCTACAATTTCGTAGTTCTCATTGAAATGCAACCTACATTTCTAGGAGACTGAGGAAAAAGGGCATTATTTATGTGTATTGGGAGAACATAGGGAAAGCAAGAAGGGAGAGGAGGAAGATTCTCTCTGCCAGTTTTGAGACCAGGCAAATGGCTTAGCTAAATAAACAAGGTCTTCAAAACTATACTGATAATATTTTAAAACTATAAGTAAAATCTGCATTCCATTGGCAAAGCTGTAAACCTTGCCTGGAGTCCACACACGGTGCTCTAATCACACTGGATTCTCACAGCTGACCCATAAAAGCCAGAGCAATTCCTGACAGATGCGCTAAAAATTTCTGACTCGCTTTTTGGGGGAACAAGCCATGGATTTGTATTTGGAAGCTATTCCAAAACTGTTAAGAGTCATGAAGAATAAACAGCCTTTTGCTCAGCTGCCAACATACCAGCCCAAAAGCTCGACGAGGTGACTTCAGACAGAAACAAAAAGCCTCTGTGTTTCTACCTTCTACAGCTTGTGCTGAATTCCCCTCTCTGACACAGAGGATCTCGGTGCCAGGGAACAACAATGAATTCACAGGCCAAAGGCTCACATCTGCTGCCTGGCTTTGAAATCCTTCCTCGCTTTTCCAGACTTAAATTGCAAAGGATGCCAGAGCCCAGTGCCACTTGGAGGACCCCACTGGCCACTCTGTGGCCACACAGACCAGCCTGGAGACCTTCACCGCTCCAGGTTTTGAAGTGCTGCTTCATGGTTACACTGCCAATTCAAGACCTGAGCCTCCAGAAATCTCTTGTTGGTGCTCATCTGCTGGGATTAGAAGGTTCAAGGTGCCTCCAAATGTTAATCAAGGAAGCAGGAAGACAGGTCATTCCACAATCCACAAACAGAATCATATGAACCTCAGAACAGTCTGGGCTGGAAGGTACCATAAAGATATCACAGTCTAGCATGGCAGGGAAACCTCCTGCTAGATCAGGCTGCTCAAAGACCCTTCCAGCCTGGCCTTGAACACTTCCTGGGTAACATGCTGCTTTTCTTATGGGAAAGGAGATTAAATACAAAGCTATCTCCTGTGTAAGTCTGTCCAGCAGTTTCTGGCAGAAGTGTGTTTTGGCCTCAGTCATTTGCTGCACCAAACCAAGCAGCAGCCTTTACAGCTGAGAGCTTGTCCTTCTCCAAAAACTGCTCAGGAGCTCCCTCTGAGATGGAACCAGCAGCTGTAAGGGGTCCCCTCTGCAGCCAGGTTTCAGGACCAGCAGAACTCAGTTACCAAATGAAACTCTGTGAGCGAGCATGAGCAGCCTTTCAGCTGTGACAGGAAACCAGACACAGGGCAATTCTTGTCTTTATTCACACATCATAGACTGACTGCAGTGATTTCAAACCCTTGCCTTTTTTTCTCTGCAATGCATACCATATCATTACCTCCCGAGAGGCCACTTTACACTTGGCTCTCCTGCCTCCTTTCTCCTGCTTTGTTGTATAAAGTTATACGGAAAATAATACCTAAGTGGCTCTGCATCCTACAGGGAAGTAGCTTAAAACATCACTCAGTCTTTCTGAAAATTTTCATGCCACTGCAAACAAACAAAAAAAAAAAGTCACTCATTATACCTCAAACTTGACAGTTTCTTTTGGATTGAAAACCATAAATTAAGTTAAAAATATTTATTTATTCAAACACATGGGTTTGCTTTCCACCAAAACACTTCTGACAGCTGCGAGGATGACAGTAACCTGTGATACCTGCTCTGCATCACCCTTGTGGCTGTCTTGTTTTTTCTGGAAACCCAAAAGGTACCTCCTGAAAAAATCAAATCAATCTGTCCTAATTAGAAGCTTCTGAAGACAAACTTCAATTGGGATGTACACTTCCCACACTTTAAACACTTATTCAGGAAGCAGGAAGGCCTTTCTCAGCATGTCCTTCAGATGAGAGGTTGCAGACTTAAAAACATCAGGTTTAAAACCCAAGCTGAAAACTCTGCTGTTTAATAATGAAACACAGCAGTTTCATTTCAGCTTCTAGAGTTCTTCTAGTAATAAATAAAACCCTGACTGCAGCAAGACAGGTTTGGAGAAGCTTCCTCACAGTCACTGAGTTTTACAGGAGAGGAATTTACCCTCTGAATGCAAAAGTGGGGGTGATAAACTCTTTCTCCTCACACACCTGCTATGACAGGAAGGAGATATAACTGCATTAAAGTCATTGCAGTCCCTTTCCAAGGATGACACTGCTTCTAGTCTGGTGATCAACCACACAGTTTGTGAACAATCAGTGTTCACAAAATTCCTCAAGGGCCGTGGCTTCCCCATGTTCACCTTTGTTGTTGGAAAACAGGAATATTAACTGGGCTGATTTAGCTTTGCTGCAGCAAACTCTCACTGCTTAAAAGCAGCTCACAGTCAAGGTCAATTCCAAACAAGGCAGATGCATTACTGCTGGACAGGCAGAAGTGCATGGAGGGGAAGTGAGCACTTCAGATCCTGTTACTCTTCTCTGATCATCCAAGGCTTCTCACAATGCTAATCTGATCATTTACTAGGGATGTGAGATAATGTCCATTCTTGCTAGGCAAGGCAAAGACTACCAGCAGCCAAAACACTAAATTAAGGACTATGTATAGCTTCATTTGCAAAGGCAGTTAGTATTTTCATTTGTGGCAAACATTTTGTTGCTCGGCACACTTTTCTGCAAAAATGGGAGTTCTTGAGTCTGGAGTAGGCTAGGAACTGGATATGACCCCATCTGGGCTCTAAATTACTGAGGCAAACTTTTCAGGGCAGATATCCAGTGATTCAAGATGAACAATCTGATATTATCTTGGCTTGTGTGCTACCAAAAGCCAAAACACACTTTGGGACTCTTTGACAGAGTGTGTGGTTTAGGCAGCCAAAGTGCCGTGCCCTGAAAGCAAGGAATGGTTACACGACATCAACACAGTTTCCTAGAAACACCTGCACCCTCAATTTGCACCTTCCTCAAGGAAAGTGACAACTGTCTCACAACTGAAGCACTGGTTCATCACATGAGGATGATTTATTTATTACCTTCTGTACAAGTGCTTAATAAGGCAACTCCAACATGTACTTCTATTTAATTAAACAATCTCCTGGTAACAGAATGTAAGACCTCTTTAATTCTGTGTTGCTTCTTGCAGCGTGCAGTTGCAGTTATACAAATTACTGCAGCCACCTGTGACATGGTGTAAATTGGCATAATTCTGCTGAGTCCTGTTGATTTACACCAAAGGGGGGCTGATCCACATAGTTTCAAGCATCCAAAATGAGACACAAAAATCTATTTAATATGCCCCACCTAGGTAACATCCAAGGCCAACTACAGTCATTGGGGCAGCACCAGTCAAGTCCCCTCCCAGTCAAATCCTTTGGGCACCTAAGCCCTGTTTCACAGGAAGCAGAAACTGCTTCATTAAGGGCTTTAATCGCTTAAAAATTGCTAGAAGCAGCAAAGGGGAAAAGCATGTAAGTTCCTCTCTTAAACGTAATTAATGTGTGATGTCCTACTCTTGACTAGTACTACACAGGTACAACTTGAAGTTACAAGGCCCTCCTTGTCCTGATGCCTCAGAGCATTCCAGCTGAAAACTCTGTTGTTTACTCTTTAACTTTTAACTGAGAGGCCCTGAAGTATAATCAATGCTCACTTTTGAAACCCTACAATTTTAATTACCATTTTCAGAAACCCTCTATCACATGTTTTATGTACAATCAATGCTGACCCATAAAGGGAAAGCACTCTCACATTTTGGTATACAAGAAGTTTGCTCTTTAGGAAGAAAACAATCAATTACTGATCATCTAACTGCCTCTGTGTGCATATCTATTGCTTTCCAGTTATTGCAGATTAGACATGATTATGTCCCAAGAAAGCAAAAATGCTATAAAACTCCACTTCTCATTTGTTCAGTGTAAGATTTTATTTATGTTGTTACTTTAGGGTGGTAGATTCTTTTTTTTTTTTTAAACCTAAGCACTGTTCCCTGTGTAACAGCTAAGGGGGCAAAAAATAATTAAATCTTGCAACACCAAAATTTGATCAATGTGCTTTGACACTGCTTCCTTCTAAATAATTCCTAATATGCTGAGGTCTAAATGCATGTTGACACATTAAGATACCATTGTGTGAGAGTTGTCAGGCGCTGAAAGAAAACTCTTCATATACGAAACTCTGGTTTTAATATGTTGTAACAGATCATGCCATAAGAAGCTTGTCATGCCCAAATTTTGTGTTTGAGTGTTATTTTTTATTTCATCTGAGGTGGGGGATCAATCTGTAATCTTTTCAAAGAGGCATTGCAAAGGAACAGTGAGAAAATTACTGGCTTTAAACACACAAGAACAATGCTTTCCTAATTAGCACACATAAATAAGGGGCATAAAAAGCCCAGTGACAGACATTGAGATAAAGATGTACCAGGACACCCACATCAGCTCATCAGGGATAGGTTGATAAAACGGTGAAGAAAAAGCTCACCTTAAATTTCTGCTCAAAATCACTAGCTGAATTAGTAGAGGTAGTGTATTTGTACATAAATTGGTGTTATCAGGTAGATCTATGCCAACCTGCTGAAATCAACAGCATTTACACTGGCCACTCAGAAAAGATGAGCTAACTGGTTTCTATCTGGGACTAAAGATTTGAACACAGTAAGAATAAGCCCAACTTCTTCTGATTCTCTCTTCAAAGGACCTGAAGCTGTACAGCACATGCAGGTGTGTCTGGCAGCTAAAGAACAGCCATCCTGTGCTAACATACAGAGATTTGCACAAACATGGGCAGCTAAACTCAGAAACAGAAAGGATGTGCAACTACATGCTGTGGACACTAAACTGGGCATAAAACAAGAGTGCAAAACACCTCTTAAAAAATTCAGATTGCAAAAGCCAGTGTATTCTCAGAAACAACACATGTTTCATAGCAAATACTCCAATATTTTTTGAAACCCAAATGATAACCAGCAGTGTTTGAAGTCCCATTACTCCCTATCCCTGGGAGGCAAGTACAGTTCAACCAAAGCAGGAGGAAAAAGTCACTTCTTTGGAGGAGAAAAGAAAGAAGAAAAAGGAAAATAGAGCTTTCAGTGAGGTTTAAGAGTGAAGAGAAAGCAGCAATGGTGTCTTGGGCTGCCTGAGCAGCAGGTGGGCACCAACTCCAGTCAGGAAAGGAGCAGAGCACTCTTGGAGCCACAGCAGCCTGGCTTGGCTCTGCAGGAATATTCCACTCTTTATCTTCTCCTCTTGCTCCAGCACTGAACCTTGCATGTTAATCCCTAGAATCCTCCTTATTTAATAAATGCATTAAAGTCTATTGATTTTCAGTGACTATGAAAGGTCAAGTCAAAACAAAGCAGGAATATTTTACAATGCACGGGGCTGTAAAGAAGAAAAAATTCCTAATGAGAGTAAGTGGTTACTGTGCAGATTGAAGAGAAACTTCAGCCAGTCAAATTCGTGTCTAGTAACATCTTTAGAAGCACAGAGGAATTCCACTTGGGCCAAAAGCTCAAGCAATACTCTCTGTGGTCTTACCGTGAATTCTTATTTGCATGCCCAGGAGACAAATATTAATCTCAAAACCTCAGACATTATTAGTATGTGTTTAAAGGCCAGGAAAGGCTGCTCTAATCTTTCATTGTGACCTCCTGTTCAATATAGACCAGAATATGGAAGCCAAAAGCTTCACCACCCATCTTACAGTGGAACAGGGATGAAAAGTGATCCCCTTCCATACTCAGGGTACCCCAAGTCAATGGCAATGGCAGAGAAATGAGAAGCAAGTACAGGCCTAATTTTTAATACCTATGATATGAAATCTTTCATACAAGCTAATTTATGGAACAGTCATATTTTCTTTTTCCAAACTCTCATTCCACCCAAACCTATCCACAGTGAAAAATGATGCTGTGATTAGAGGCATGTTTAATTACTTTCCAGCAATAAAATTTTATGAACAAAATTTTCATCCTAGCCTGCGTATTTTCATATTTATTTTTATATATTCATAAATATGCAAAGCCATTAAGATGATTATTAATTGCAGCAGAAGTCAATTAGGTGGCTTTCCACAATAGCAGTCTTTGAAACTGCAATGTGTATTCACTGTTTTTCCAGCACCTGGCTTCAATTATTTAGCTCTTTGAGGATCTCTGTTATCATGATATAATGAATGTTCTACTTAAATAACATCACTACCTGAAAGAAAGAACACTGATCTATTACTACATTAAGCTCAGCCGTGTAGTGAATTGTGTCATATAATGAAACCTTAACAAAACTGATTACCTGCAGAGCCTCACACTGTTCACAATGTTAGCAAGTCATATTCTCTTTTTGGCCACAAAATTGTCATCTTTTCCTTCCCCCAAATAATTCCTCTTTAATATTTTCACAGACTTGTACATCAGTGCTACTTAATTTCCAAACTAATATTTCAAAAGCTGCTGATCCAACTCTCCCATGCACACTGGATGAAAAAGGGTGTGCCTGCAGCAGGGAGAGACCATTTGTAAAATTATGGACTCTGTACACTATAAAACATCCAAAATCTCGTTAGCAGACTGCCTTTTCAGGAGTTACTCCTCCAGAAAGGAAAACTCTTTTTGAAGGTCAGCAGCCTGACCTCACTGATGTTTACAGCACTGACTTCCCCAGCAGCCACTTAGAGGATGCTTTCAGCATCTCACCTCAGTAAGTGGTGGCAGCCTTCATAAAGGGCAGGATATTGTTACAGCTTGCAAGAACTGACTTTTAGCCTAAGTGGTAAATTTTACCTCCAAAATGATCATTTGCTTTTGAAAGCACACACTTAAATAATTTTAGCTTCACATCACCCTACTCCCATTCCATGATCCTCTCTGCCACGCCCTCCCCCAGGTGTCGGTGCCCACCCCTCCCTTCCACCTATTACAAGAACTGAAATGCTAATTTAGGAATATTTTGCCCAGTTATATTGTTATCCTCTTTATTCAACTTGCTAATGGAGAGGCAGAACTCAGGGCAATGAGGAAAGCACCAGCACGGTTACAGGGCAACACAGAGGCTGCTGAACACAGAGCAAGGCAGCACAAGGAGGGGGATGGCTCCCAGGAGGGGATGCAAGCAAGGAAATTGCCAGCCCTGCATAAAGCCAACAGCAGCAAGGCATTTAGCCTGCACCATCCTCACAATGTGACTGTGTGGGAGTCGTGAAATGTGGCAAGTGCTCCTAGAAATCTCCTCCAGTCTCTCTTGGGATCTGGCAGAGTTTTACTGGTTTCTGCTCTGGTGACAGTAAAGCCAGCTGAAGGCACACCTGGGCGCTGGGGAGCGTTGGACTTCAAAAATCTACAGCATCAGGGGTGGTGCTGCTCCCTGCATGCAAAACACAACTCATATTTCTTACAAAAATTCTCAGATATTTTTCAGCCTCAGCTGCGTGAAAAGCCCTTCTAAGCAGCTCGCCCACCACTGGTTTTCCCCCTGTGAAAATCTGAGATGTTCCTAAAATAGTATCATGTTATACTGCAGTGCTACCCAACTTTGATCCTGTAATCCCCTCCAGGAGAGGGGACCCTGGCACCGGAGCTCGCAGCCCTCTGACAGCACAGGAGCCACCCACAGAGCTGCAGTGTCACAAGGAGGGGTTTGAGGAGATGGTTTGGGGAGTCCTGGACAGCAGGAGAGGGGACTTGCGGTGGTTCACTCTAAATTGAGATGTAAATAAGTTTTTTTCCTTGCTGTTCAGTCAAAATATACTGATGCAGACCCACTACCTCACCTGAGATTATAATTTTAGGGCTGTATAACTTTATCAAAAAATCATCACATTCCAGTTAACTTTTTTCTTACTAATGCTCCTTGCATTATTCAAGAAGAAATAAAAAAAAATTAATAGAAAGAAATTCATAGTCTTATCTGTTTGCCTTAAAGCCTTACTTACTGATCTGCCTCTTGTTTGGGACAAATACCTGTTCCACAGAAACAAGCCTTCAGAAGAGGGAAAAAGCATTCCAGTCATTATTGTATCAGAATGGAGATCATCCAGCCAAAATGCATGACATCAATAAATGCAGTGATTAGCTAAAAGGAGACAAGTGAATTAGCAGACACCATTCCTACTGCAACAACTATTTTTTTGCTGTGTAATACAGGATACCAAACTTACTTTCCAACTTGATTTATAACTTCAGAACTTATGCAGCAATTAACTACAAATTGACAAGTATGTTTTTACTAGCAGCCAAGATTTTAATTTAAAAAAAAAAAGGTAAACTTAAAGGTCTCAAAGTACTTTGGGAAATAAAAATCTAGTAAGAGGTTAATATTGTTAAAATTTTTGCATTGCCATATGAAAATTTAACACATTAGGAAAGAACTAAACTGAAACTGAATGCTTTAATCAAATCCTAGTGACATCACTTTTGCTGAAACAATTTGGAAAATCAGAGAGATTAAAGCTGCAATCCATTAGTAAGATAGTAAGCAAATATAAACATAATTTCTGCAATTTCTGCTGATTCAATTTTGAAAACCTACAAGATTAAAACTAGGCCGACTTACAAGATGGCAAGTGAGCACAAAGTTATTACTCTTCAAATCACAGAACTTTTCAATGAAAATAATCAATGAGAAATCACATTAAAGCTGCTTTTCACATTCATCGGATTATTTGGTAATGACCCTAACAAAATTAAATCCCTCCTTGTACGATAATACAAAACAAATATAAAATTATCCGGATCACAAAAAGAAAAAAAAACACATTCCAAGATATCAGTCAAAACCCAGAATCAAACTTGTAATGCAATTCAACAAAGTATTATTAAATTAGGCCCAAGTGTGGAAGAAGAGACTGTGTCCCTAGTGCTGGCTGTTCCATACCCTGGCAGGCCGGGATGCTGCTGGGAAATCAGCCAGGCTGATTACTGTTATAAGAAATCTTTTATTTGGCTCTTCAAACCGCTGATGTCAGCTCCTTCCACTCTTAAAAGAGCCCATGCTGGACTACAAATAAGAGAACAAACTGAAGGATTACAGGTAGGAATTAAGGAGAAACAAACCTATTCGTCTAGCAGGAGTCCACATAAATTTTTCAGTAGGGTAGTTAAGTGTATCAGATGATTCAGAGCAAGAGAGAGATGGGGACCTTCCTTTGGGATCATCAGCAGAGGGTGGGAATGGGCCACCAAATCCTCAAATTCATCTTTTCTCGCTGCCCAGCAGGCACTGCCAGCAGTGCAGTAATCCCCAATCCAGAGCCCAAACCCCCACTCAAATCCTGCTTCTCCCTCTGCAAAAACCCAAATATTCAGCAGTGGGGAGCCTAAACAGCCAGGTACAAATCACCTGGAAAGATACACTGCCTAACAGCTGGGCTGAAAATGTGATCCTGACTTCTCTGCAAGCAAAGGAAAGCAGCTGCTTCAGGCCCCAGAGCAGCAATCAGATCCCCACTGGTGGAGCCCAAAGCTTACAGCAGTGCCTGAGCAGCTTTCCTGCTGCCCAGGGATCCTCCTGCCCGCCTCAGAGCACAGCAGAAATTTGCAATGAGAGCATATTCTGCACTTTGTAAAGTGTCTGATAATTCCACCGCTCCCTGCCCTCCAGCCTGAGATTGCGCATTTTATTTTTCTATGATTCTAATGGCACTGAATTAAGACACAGGTTCTGGCTGGCAGCCTTGGGTGACCTTTTTAAAGGCCTGAAATAGATTTAAACTCAAAGTCCCTGGCAGAGGAAGCCTGGCAGGCTGTTTTTACGTGGCCAAACAGGGCTCAGTCTCAGCAACACCCCCACAGACCAGATAGGATGAAAAGGGCAAGTCTCTCAAAATATGGCTCTGACTTTGAAATTCAGATGACAGAGCTTCTGTACAGAGGGTATTTGACAGTTCTGTAACACAGCAGCTCTGGTCACCCCTTGAAAAAATTCATCAAAGTTTCCATAAAGACAAGCTTTTCCAATTCTGCCTTCATAACTTTGCTGAAGGGGTCCACGGGTTCCAGAGCCTTTAGAGGGAGCAGGCAGATTGAAGCAAACACATCAATGCCTGCAGTCCAGAGCTACCAAAGTGAGTTTTCTCCTCCTTTTTTTTTTATGTTTAAAGTGCATAATTAAATAGAATGCATCAAATCCAGCCATGAAGCAAACAGGACTCAGAACATATAGCTGAGCACAAAATTAGCTATAAAAAAGCTCCTCAGAAAAGTAACGTAAGTGGATTAGGCAACTTTATTAAAAGTCCAGAGGAGGGAGGGTTGATATGATGATTTAAATATTATTACCCAAGTAACTTGAAAACCCTGCAGCATGTAGAGATGAGCAGAGACCAGCATGGGTGTCACAAGGCAGTTCTGTGCCTGCCAGACCCCACGTGGCCCTGCACCTCTGCACCACCATCGCTGCTCCACCTCGGCTCCTCTGCTGCAAATTCAGTCATTTACGGACATAAAATATTCAGGGGAACATAAAACATCCAAGTGAATCACTACCCTATGCAGAACGCCCCCAGGGATTTCTCATCTTCTGACTGCCAGTTTAAGCCATGGAAGAAGATGAAGAAGGCCAAGGAAGCTGTGGGCAGCTGTGGGTGTCCTGAGCACGGGGCAGGGAGTGGGGCAGACACCGCAGCAGGGACTGCTCCAAGCACCTTCCTCTCCCCAGCTGTGGCTGGAACAATTGCACCCACAGGCAGGCAGAATTAGCACAGCTGCTTCACACACCAAGGCACCCAGCAGCTGAACTGGAAAACTACAATGAAATAAAGCAGGATGTTTGTTTACCTTAAACCTGACATCTTCACTTTTACTGGACAATCTTCCACTTTACCAACCCAAATTGAGAGTTGGGGAAACCCTAAAACAAACCTGCAAAGAAACCACTCAAAAACCATCACACACCAATGACAGCATGAATTTAATTCCATGTCTGGAAGAGATGAAAAAGGGCAAATATAATGGGAACCTGCTGTTTTACCCCAGCTCGTGAGAAGCCCAGCTGTGTCAGAGAGAGAGGACGGTGCAGCTGTGTGGGGCATTTACTGCCACACCTGAATAAAAACCCATTACTTACAGGATCACACTGGTTTGGTTAGCTTTTAATTTACTGTGTTTTTAAATCACCACACTATCACTTCAAAGCACAACCCTTAGCTCTTTTATACCTTGCAGCAGCACCACGTGCTCACTGTACACATGTACCTGGTCCCTCGTGTGTTCCCACCATAAATAAGGTTATTACAGCAGCTCTTCACTCACAGCTCAGGGCCACACTGTACCAAACCCTGCCCTGGACAAACAAGCAGAATAGTATTTAAAAGCAGCTTTAAATCATTTTGTCTAATTTGAAATCCTAGATTAAAAAAAAAAAATAAAAGTTAAAAAAAAAAAATCTATGTTCTCAACAACTTTTGTTTTCAGGATGTTTCAAAGTGAGTGAGATCCATTTAAAAAACAGAGACAAAAGGCCTAAAGGGCATGGTCTGAAAAAAAAAAAAATTAATAAATGGAGGCTGTAAGAGAATCATATGACAAATGTAACTGAAGCCAGCACCACTGAATGAGTAAAAATCATCCAGCAAAAAAGATTGTGTAAGGGTAAAAATGAAGTGTGATAGTCCTGTCACCTTTGGGGCTTCAAGGGATGAGTAATGAAAAGTCCTGGATTAAAGCTCACAGAAAACAGGACTGAAAGGGACCTCCAGAGGTTATCTAGTCCATCTCCATACCCCAAGGCAGGAGCAGCTCTATAGATATCATTCCTGACAGATGTTTTTCTAACATATTCTTAAAGACTTGCAATAATGGAGTTGCCACAACCCCCACAAGCAATCTAATAGCATATTTCATCCTAGAAAGTTTTTGTCACAAAAGTAAATCTCACTTGCTGCAATTGAAGCCCATCCTTTCTCACCTCATCCCCCATGGACAAGGAGTGTTTTCCCTTCCCTGTGCAGGAGAAAAAGGCAGGAATATCGTGACAGACTCAACCACTGGGTTCTAATCTTTGCCACTGCTGTTCCCTCTACTCTATTTCATTTGTAATCCTGATTTTTTGGATGGCATACTGCAAGTTACATGTGGTAACAGGATAAATAAAGCTGCTGGCTTGATGCAGATACTGCCTTGGGAAATTACAATGGACTGTGTTATATAGGTATTATAGGTCTTGTTTGACCTGTAATATTATGGCATTAAGTATGAGTCAAGCAGGCTTTTGAGAGCAAGGAAGCAGGAGCTGGTGAAAGAGATATTTTCTTAATAAACACAAAATTATAAGCCAGTACTTTCTGGGTATTTATACAAGACAGTAACACCACAGGAATGAAGGCTGTGGGGGTCCTTATATTTGTTTGGTGAGCTTTCTTTGTGCACTTAAATCCAAAGCTCCACACCTTCAGGCTGTTCTCCCCATATACGTGGGCAAGAATCTTTTCTAGGATGAGAGCTCAGATTTTTGCTTTATCACATCACTCTGACAGCTAAAGTATTTCTAAAAACCACTAAACATCTTAGAATTCATATCATCAGTACAAGCACTACCAACAGGAGAATTCCTAAGGGTATCTCTGACTCAAACTACTTTTTTTTTGTTTATTAATCCAATGACCTGCTCTGTTTCCTAATGCCAATTAAATATCCAAGAAAAGAGATGAAGGAGGGATGTAAAAGTTGTTACACTTCCCTTATGCCTTCCAGCCAAAAGCTTGTCCCCTTTTCTGAGCCTTTTATAGTCTAGGCAGGTCTCACCAGCATCACCAGCCAAGGGAGAGCTCTTGCCTAAGGAAGTGTCTGCCTAAACTCCTCAATTTATTAGAGCTTGCAGACATCAGGGAGCAAAGAGGTGCAGTCAGCAAAGATAAGTTGCAGAAGAAAGAAAATAAAAACCATTCATTATACACACAAGCCTTGACTGCAGAATTGAAAGTTATGCAAAATGAAGGGCCCTGATTAATCATAATTATACCATGTATCTCTTAAAAGCCATACATTCACTTTACCAATCTGAAAGTCACAGCCAAGACGATGTGGTCACTCAATCCCACAGCTTCAAAGCACACAGTAACAAGTTTTCCCCCTTCTGGATCTGTTCCTTTCTCTGATCTCTTTAGGTACATTGACTTATTGCAATTAGGAATACGCATTTAGCAGAATCGAAATTAATGGACCTACATAAAAGAAGTGTCTGGCTCTCTAAGCAATCCCAATGCCAAACTCCTTAGTAAGGAAAAATTTCCATTCAATGTAATGGGAATACAAAACACTTTAGTCTTGGCCCTTTGGGATGATTTTTAGAAGAAAGCTGCTTCTATTTCAGTACCAAAGCCAGTAGCCAGACTTTGCTAAGCAGTAACTCTACTTCCATGCTCACCAGGCACTAAACCCTTACAAAAAAGGTAAAAGAAAGTGGGTTTAAATGTGCTGCCATACCTGTGGTGTTCAGTGACTGATCTTGAGTCTTCTGGGGGAAAAATGGTAGGAAGGAAACAGAAACCTAACTCTACTTTCCTTGCTTCAAAGTGAACTTCTTTCACCCATCCAAAAATTAGATGTGCCGTACTGTTCCAGCTAAGAAAAAGAGATCAAATGCCATGAAAACATCTATGGGAGTGTGCATCCAACTCATCAAAATTTTAACTGGATATTGACATGCTCAAAATTAGATGTTGTTTTAAAAATAATTTTAAAACCCCATAACACAAGAGTCCTGCCATGTTCTCTGAGCTCTTTTCAGTCAAGACTTGCCTTTGAGTCAAATATGTCTCTTAATTAACAACTAGTCTTTCAAAAATTAACAAAGGAAAGCAGTACTAAAGGCTATGGATGTTACAAAGAGAAATAAGAATAATGTTGTTAGCTTTTTGCTATGCTAGCTGAGACATTACTGTGCCAGAGGCACAAGTAATGGAAATGTACTTTTATATAAATCTTCTTTCTTTGCTTGGATTATTTTAAATGACTCCACTACAGTGTATATTAACCTAGCCACCAACCTTCCTGCAGTCAGCTTTCTTTTTACTGTTTATTAGGAACACAACCACTGTGGAATCACCAGAGGATGGTGAATATCATCACACATGTCCTTTGTTTGTTAAACATGCAGAATGGCCGTGTAAGAAAAAAAACTCCAATTCTGGGAGGCAAATCTTCTGTCCCTGTCACCACATATTGAACCCTTTGCATCAGATGTGGCATTCGAGCAGAGTTCGCTCTCTGGCAGCCCTGCCTTGGCCAGGGGTTACAATGGACAAGCACCTGAGACCTGCAGCTGTCTTCTTCCCCTCCCCTACCTGAATTGACTTCTAAGTGCCTTTTTTCAGAAGCTGGAGCCCACAGTGCTTGGTCAAGCTAAAACAGAACAGGGGTCAAGTCAGAAACACACTCTGTATTTCTCAAAAACACCTAGTACTGCTCCTTCCTGATTTTACCTGTCTGTCCCTACTCCATCCCAAAGCCGTGCCCAGCACTGACCAAACACACACTTAACAGTGCTACAGGGATAAATATTCCACTTCCTTTTCCATTATTAAGGTTACATGTTGTGAGGCTTCACTCCCCCAGAGAAGTACGACTGTGTGAACACACGTCAATATTCAAAACCAAGAGCTAAATATCTTATCACTTTCTCTTCCAGTACGCTGCATTCAACACTTTTCCTAATTTTCCTACCCTAGAGCACAGATAGCAGCATCCTACTTACTCTGCAAGGGTACAAGGGAAGTTCAGCATTTAGCAATGGTGAGAAAATTGGTTTAGATCCCTGGGGGAAGGTGCTATAGAAGTGCATTCAATTCAGTTGTAATTCAATCCAGTTTGCTGGAGCTGAAAGAAAACAAAACACTTTCAAAGTTAAAGGGAAAGCCAGCATTTATTTTATTTTTATATGCGTATGTACATATATAGACACACACACATAAAAATAGTTCTATATAAACATATATTTATGTATGTTCATATAGTGTATTTTATTTTTGAGTGTTTGCGTATATACACACACACCCCTACACCAACAAACACACACAAAGTCTTAAAATTTTAGGAAGTGAAATTCCTAAGGAGAGCACCAGAAGGACAAGGTCAACATGAGGCCAGTTCTGCCAGGCACACAGAAGCATACACTGTAGGGAAAAGAATATTTAAAGGCATTTTCTTCTACTATCATCATTTTTTTCCTCAGGATATGAACAAAACAAAATCAAAGCAATTAAATCATTACCTTGAGGAAGAAAAAACCCCAGTAATTGTGCTTAATCCTCTGAGTTGCTATAATGAATACACCTAATTTACTTTGACTAACAGAAAATGTATTTTTTTCCTCCAAAACTGACAAAGGTCAAATTCAAAGAAACCAAAGTAACTCCCACAGTACTTTCCTCAAAAAGAGAGGGAAAAAATAGCCCATGGTGTGTAATTATCTGAAGGTAAATAACCAGGAAGGCCCATTGCAAAGTGTACCTGTGATTTATGACACTGAAGAGCTTCCAAAGGGAAGAGCCTGCAACAAGTGCTCTCCTCATCTTTATCTGCATGAGGCAAACTGCAGGGGGGGGAGATGGGTTCTGCCATTTCAATTCTTCAGTATCGATATTTTTCTCCTGGAAGTTTGGTTCACAGCACAAAAACTCTCCAACTACACTAAACAAGGAAGAAGAACTGGTTCAGACAGGCAAATTACATATCTGCTCCTCTCTGACCTCCAGCACCTCGGAAAAATTGGGTGGATGAAAGAGCCGCTGGCGCTGTTGCCAGCAGATCTCCCTGAGCTCCTCAGCCTTGGCAGAATTATAGGGGCAACTTTACACATGGATGAACTGTTCTGGAACAATCTTTCTAATGCAGCTGACACAAATAGGCTTTCCTCCAATAGCAGGGACATTTGTCCCACATGTTTGTTTCCTTTGCATGGGATTCCTGCCGACAGCCCAGCGACATTTCTGGAGGGGAGTTTCTGGCCAAGAGTGGTGCGGGGGTCGCTTGGGAAGTCTTGGGAAAACATGAGTGGGTGGGGAGTATCCAGAACCAATTTCCAGGCCACACTCTCTCAAGGGCACTCCTGTAGAAAAGTGGGCATGATTTTGTGGGATACCAAAGAACTGAGGAAGTAAGAGACTTGTTTGTCTCTATGAGAAATCACTGAGCTAGGACCCTTCCAGAATTCCTGGTTTAACAGTTCAACACTCAGTGATGCACATTTCCTCAGGGATAAAAATAAAGACAAGCATTTTCACCATTTTTTACATATACCAACTAAGCACATGCATTCCCTGGTTTCAGAGCAAAAAGGCATCAGTGTTTGTACCCAGGAATTCAGGAAAGGACAGGACAGATGTAAAGTAAGGGCAAAGGCTGCCAAAGGTCAATCTCTGAGATCAAAGGGAAAGGTGCCATAGGGAAGATCTCTGCTCAATCCCTGAAACCTCAGCACTTTGCACTGAGATTTAGTGCCATGTGTACTCAGCAGTACATACAGTGTTGACAAAGCTTTTATTTTTAAACAAATAAAGACCAGAAAGTACAGATTTCCTTAACTCTAATGGGGCTTCAATTATGCAGTGCTGCACCTACCATGCAAGCATATTTCCACAGCTTTAGCACTTGACATTTTGGGATAAAATGTCATGAATAGTATTTGTGTACCTCTCTCCATCTTTGCCTCTCCACTTTGACTTGAAATCTTTCAAGGCACCAGACCACTGCTTCGAAGTATTCCTTTCCTCTTCTTTCTTCAAATTTAGTATCAAACACCAGACAGGCTTTAATGGTATCTTGCAAACAGGTTGCTCTAAGTCTTATTTAAAGAACTTTTCTTCTCTAGTCTGCCCACTACTAAGCTAATCAATGATTTTTCTGCTCATTAAGTACTGCTGGTGGAATCACTCTTGTGTATCAGGAAGACACTCTACTGCCTGTTTGCTTCTCCTGCCTTTCCTCTTTCCAGCCCAGAACCACAGCAGCCTCTGAACAAAATCAGTGACCCCTGCTCAGGTCAGAGAATTTTGGCCTTTACATCATGCCAAACCTTAGAGTCCCTCAACTGGAGACTCCAAATTTCAGCTTCCTGCACTTTCACTCTGATCTCCTCATGCTCATCCTCCTTAAATCTATCTTCATTTGCTGTGCTCTGATCAAGAAATGAGAGGCAAAGAGGAGGCACAAAATTGAATAATAATTTTCAGTGAACTTCTGTGAACTTCTAGATTGCCTTGGATGTGAAGCAGCAACATAGGAGACTGTTTTGTCAAGTTAAACCAGTAAGAAGAGGGGGTTTAATGGTGTTGTGTGTGTGTGACTGGTTTCTCCACTGGCACGTGGATTTATCTGGAGAAGGACAGTCATTAATTTTATCACACTCTTCTGGGCATACAGTTGTGGTGAACTCACCTCCTGAAAAGAAGATTTTGGGTGCATTTTCTCTGCCTGAAGATGGACAGAACCTATGTCCCAGCATCCTCTTGGTTCTTATCTGATGCAAATATGCTGCTTTCCAATTTCACTCTATCTTGTGTGCACTTTTATCTAGCTTGCCTCTAATTGTACAGCTCTTCCTGAAAGGTCAATTGTTCCTCATCCAGCTGATGGCCTCCCAATGGAGTCTGAACTGATTATGAGCCCCTGCCTACTTGTAAGAGCTATGGTGAAGATGATGTTTGGCATTATTAAGATGTGCTGTCCTGTCAAGGATGCCTTTACAACTGGAAGAGCTAATGTGACAGCTCTGAGCTGGGAGAAAAAGTAATAATAATTTTTAAAAAGTTGATTTTTTTCTTCTCTAGTATTTGCCCTGTGCTGTCAGGCTGCACAAGGGGACCATGCTCACATCTGTTACCCAGGCCCCTGCAGGAATCCTTCCCCAGAGTGACTCTGCCTGCAAAGCCAACGGGAGGAGTTTGAAGGTGGCATGTGAAAAGCTGCTGTAGGTCTTCCAGAAACCAGAAATCTTGGCTGTTCATCTCCTGAGAGCTGACCTGGGGCACACAAAACCACAGGGCCTGTGAAACACAAAGCAATCACACTGAACTCTCTTTCAGCCATTTGCATTTTCAACAATTTCTCTTCAGAGAGATGCCCTGTGCCTACGGGAGCATTTGCCTCTGTTCACAGCTGACTTTTAATCTAACTTAGAATCTGTTGGCTCTTCTTTTATAGTTGACAGTGAAGTTGTGGCTCTGTTAGATAAGTGTTCTTTTCTGCTGCTCCTTGTATAAAATTCCTGGAAGATGTGGCCTCGAACACCAAGATACGGTCCCAGAACACCAGGGCAGAAATAAAATAGTGTCACTGTTATTGAAAGTGTTCAGCAAATCCTGCTCTGACAGCAGCTGTTGAATAAAGATGTTCAGTCTGGGAAAAAAAGGAAAAATAAGGCGGAAAAAAAAGGAAAAAAAGCACAAAATAACTTACAAATGTTGAATTACAAAACTTCAAGTTCAGAAATACATATTAAACCCTCAGATTTGCTACCCTGATGTCATTCTTTGGTTTTTGTTTTGGGGTTTTTTGGCAACATGAGGACTTTAGTAAAGTGATCAATTTTAAATGTAAAAAATAATTTAGGACATGTGTAGAAGTACAGCAAAAGCAATATTTTCTAGAAGGCAAAGACAAAGCTTTATGATTTTGATATTGATTTTTTCCATTGGGGGGTTCATGGGATTTCTACTTGAGCTCCTTCTGGGTATTTAAGCTTTTAAATAGTATTGAATATATTAACAACCTCAAAGGTGTAATTAACCACTGAAAGTCTTTGCTGTTACAAATTAAATCAGATTGTGCCAGAGTTCACAGAAAAAGAAGAAAAGGAAGAGGCAAACCTCAAAAAAGCTGATCTGTCCTCTCTGAGGTGTAACTGAGCACTTGTTTCCATGTAAGGATGTTATTAATAGATGTACAGTCCACTGCTTTATTGAGAGAAACACTTCTAAAAGTAAAAATGGGACAGTTGAAAAATGCATTTGCTTCCTTAAACACCCTCAGCCCTCACACTGAGCAAGATTCTGTGAAAGGTAAAAAACCACTTGGAACTTCACCTAAAAACCTCCTGTCTTATCACCACTCCAGTTACTACAGCAAAATACTATTCAAACATGTCAGCAGATGGAAGTTAATACAGATAAAGGGATTACACAATACTGGAAGAGGGTTGCTAATAAAGTTTTTTCTCAAAACGGGGCAGTTTCCATCAAAATGACAATTAATGGGTAAATGGCCACACTATAAAGTATTGGGATTTCTAAGAGTCTGTGTCCTGACATCACCTGTTCTGAGAGAAACAGCTCATTTTGGTGCACACTAAAAACACACATTGTCAAGCACAAGTGTAACCCCCTCAATTCCTCTTCACACTTGTGAGGCTGAGCAGACCTGGTGTGTGTAAACAACACTTAAACCCAGAGCCCCAGAGGCAGCATCAGCTCCCAGCACTGTGAGAGCTGGCAGGGAGCTGCTAAGGGACCTCACCCAGCAGAAAACATCCCCTATTTGAGGGGAGATCTCAGCAAAAGAGAAATTCATAGTCCAAAGAACTGAGAGAAGAACTGAGAGGAGAACTGGGGGAGCCTGCAAAGTAACAGTAACTCAGCTAAAGGAAATCGTACCAAGTCACAGCAGCAAAACCAACATAAATTCTGTTTTCAAGAAAAATCTCAGCTTGCTACTTCATGGGACTGGGCTGTCTCACCACAAACAGTGAGGATGAGTGAAAGGAATCTGGACTCCCCCACTCTATTCTGCCATTCCTGCAGATGGGAGAAAATGAGAAAAATTCAACATCTTGAGAAAATTCAACACCTACATCTGGTAGATATGTTGAATTATTCAAAAAGTAAAGTGCTAGATTTGGGTCAGGAAAACAGGCCCAGAGGCCAGGTGTCAGTGCTGTGGTCAGCAGAGCACAGAGTGGTGACAGGCACAGCAGAGCCTGCACTGTAGGCAGCGAGCAAGGCTTCAGAAATAAAAGGTTGGTTTTGGGTTAGGGGGAAAAAAAACTGGGTTAGAAGCTTAATTCCCCTTAAATGAATTGCCTTTCTAAATGCAGCAATGGCTTTTTTTATCATCCCAAATATTACAAGTTGCCCACAAACCCCCACCTACTGTGTCCAAGCAATTATCTGTCATATTTCTTTCTCCAAAATACATCAAAATGAGAAAATAAGAAAAAATAAAAAATAGTTGATGCAATTTCTTCAATTAGTTGGACAGTTTCTTACTAATGCGGTACTTTAAGATTTGTGCAAGAGGAATTCTTCAAACTACAGCACTCTGAGGGTGCAGGTATTAGCAGAATGTGTCATCTGTTAGTCTTCCAGTCAAGAAAGTCTGCTCCACACAAATGATGACAGTGTCATGAAAATAAAACTTCTTTTTTGCCATTTTATAGCCACTCATCTCGAGCTGTACGGGCTCTTCACTGCTGCCATCAGATGGGGTATCAGCCTCAGCAGCTGCTGGATGAAGAGTTTCTATGATTAACTTTAAAAATGTCAATTGTTTGCCACGTTCAGTATTCAGGTTTGTTCATCAGTTAGTAATAACATCCCTAGCTGAGCTGAAAACATGTTCTGAGTGAGAGCTGGGGAAAGGAAAGCTTAAGCAGTTGACAGCAGTTAGAGATGAAGCAGACTATGCTGTGCTTTTCTGAAATGAGGATGCAGTGATTCCAGCAGGCTTCTGAAACAGAAAACACCACAAGATCATGGAAACAGACCTTTTCTTCTGTTTTTTCTGACAGCTACAATTCTACATTCCTCACTCCATCCTGCAATTAAAAGGGAAAGATACCAAAAATAGCTGAAGAAGCAAGAAAACAAGAAAAGAAAAATAAGCTGATTCCAGCTACTCATCTTTTCTCCATGTGTGCTATACACATTTCATTATTAGATTAGAAGCATCTTCCAGCACCCTCTCCACAGGCTTTGAAATTGCCACCATAAAAGTACATCACAGAAGTTATTTTTAAACTGTGGATTTTGTTACAGAGAGAATCTCATTTTTAAAAATTTAATGGAGGGAAAGCATTTATTAGAAGACTATGACAGCTGAGGGGAAAAAATATTCATCATATTCAGAGTATACAGAAGAGAAAATCAACTTGGAATGTGTTCTTGCTCTCTCAGCCTGAATACCTCTCTCTTCCCTGACTGGTGTCAAATATGATCAATCAAACTAATTCTGTACATACTAAAAAAGAGCTTCTCCAACTCATTTGGCTCTGAAGTCACAGCCTCCCCTCATCTGAAGCTAAGACTGCCACCTAAATGAAAAGGTGCTGGTTCCATATGCTGGAATGCAGGTGGATCTCCAAGAAGTCAATCAATCTGATGTTCAGGATTGTACCAGCGCCTGCAATGTGCAGGGTAAAGATCCAGGGAAGTAGCAGAGGGGTGAGGCCACTTTACAAGTCAAACAGCACAAGACAGGTTTACAGTTTTATTTTTTTATAGAGGCCAGATACTTGTCCAAGGAATTGTTACACTGAACTGGGTCTAGGTTCAAAAATTGTACTTAATATCTGTAACATGTTAAACAAAAAGAGGGGGAGGAAGGAATTCTTAGCATAACAAGTTAGCACAGCTACAGCATTTAAAAGAAAGCAATCCACAATTCAAGAATTACTGCATTTCTCAGCACTGTCCCATTAAATCAGACCCATGCTGGATAGTCTCTTACTACAATTTATTAATCCCACCCTCCTCAAACAGCACTCTGCAGTTTCTCCTTGCACAAACCAAGCAACACTAATAAGAACCTGTAAAGGGTCAGGAGAAGGCGCTAAACCAGAGCTCTGGCAGCAATCCAAGCTGGAAAAGACACTGACTATGCACAACAGCAAGTGAAGACAGCTTTTCCCCAAAGTGATATTTTAATTCAGAAAAGAACCTTCACTAATCTCGGGGTTTATTATTATCTGTGTAGCAAATGGGACTGCAGTTGGTCTACATAAAGCATTAGTTTCCTACAGGGCATTTTAGACTGTAAATGATGAAGGACCAGACCTAAACCAGAAGTCTGCTGGAACTCTGCTCTTGCCTTTAATTTGATTTAAGCGTGCTAAAAGGCAGGGAATGAAAGTGCAGCACTAACAAAAAGATCTTGGTGGAACACAGGGCACAGGAGGGATCACCTCTGGCTGGGATCTACACAAGGACCTATATCTGCACCAGACCTCCCTCCTCCTCTCCCTGGGACTGATCCCTGAGCAGTGACTCTGGGAGATGCAGCAATTGCACCTTCACCAAGCTGGAAACACTGCACACTGTCAGAGGAGCTGTGAGGCTGAAGGACAGCTGTGTATCCAGCACATCTCGTGGGAAATCAGGGACTCTCTCACTAAAGGGGCTTTGCTCTCTGGCCATGATGTTCTTCCATGTTCCCACAGTTATCAGCACAAGTGAATTCCCCAATGGAAGGGGCTGTGCCAATAACCAGCTTTGGGCAAGGCCTCTTCTCCACAAATTCTCCCATGGACATCCCATAACAGGAGCAAGCTTCTCTCAGTGTGCACCAGGACAAGAACTGGCACAAGGACACAAAAACCTTCATCACAGCTGCCAGTACAACAGCAAGAGCAGTAACTGCATTGGGAAAATCCACCTTACAATCATCATCATGTATAATCATCAATTATACATAATTTCCAACCTCTCACAGGCTGAGACATTAAACACAAGGATGACGACCACATGCACCGAGTTCTGAAACCCAGTAACTCACAGGGTTAAAAAGGACTGCAAGCTTGGTATAAACCCAGTGCTAATCTTCCACTATGGCACACATCCCACACCACTTCCCTCCCAGCCCTCCACTCAAAGATCTGCATTACAAAAGAGATTTCCTCCAAAGCTCTTCCTGTGATGAGCTTCACTGAAGAAAAGAGGACAATCTAAAAGAAAAATAAAAGCACAGGGATGTGGGTTAGAAGAGGTCAAAACCAGACACCATGTGCTGTCACTGGGTTCACAGGAATGCTTCATTATCAGGCATTTTTTTTTTCTCCTCCCTATCTGCACTATAGAGAAAGTCTTTTTCCAGAATGCTCAAAGGTACCAACAATCAATTTAAAACATGTGAAATACAGTTAAAATGCAGTTTTTGAGCCGTGTACATTTTGGAACTGAAAGCAGAGTGCCATAGAGTAGCCATCATTAGGAAAATGGTCTGCTTAAAGAAATTTTCTCACATATAAAGAGCACTGTGAAGTCTTTAAGAGTCTAAAAATATTTTTATAGAACTTGCCAGGTAGGAACAGCTAGGTGGGAATTTTACAGAAGGTGCTCTTTCAACCTGAAATGTGTGAGCTGTACCTACAGGCTCTTCAGTTACCTAATGTTCTCATCAACTGAACTACAATTAAATCCATACACTGATACCTAGTGGCTGAAGTGGAGGTGAACTGCAAAAACTGTTCCCCTCTGGGCTGATGATGGCTAACACAAAAGCTGGTTATCCTATCTAAAGATTACCACCCTACCTTCAGGGTCTGCAATTCTCCTTTCTTTCAGGCAGTACAGTTGTTCTGCTTGGGATTCCAGTGCATGAGCAGATTCTTTCTATTTCTGACTATCCTTTCTAAGGATGGGTCAGAACTGCAGCAAACCCCCTGGGCAGCCAACACTCTTCCCTGGTGAAGACATGGGAAACTTTGCCAGGATTCAGCCCTCTTGCTCTGGAGGAGATCCAGCCAGGTGTCTCATCCTCACACAATCTGCTCAGCTCCACTGACTCGGGGAAGCAAGCTCACCCAAAATTTTGCAGAGGAACGCACCCAGGGAAATGGGTGAGATTAAGAGCCTTGCAGAACCACTGTGAATTTGGAAATAGATTCAAGCAGCAGCTCAGAGCCAAGTTTTCAGCTTGTGACATGTGCACCATGACTGGAGCTGCTCTCCAGTTAATTCCAGACACACATCCCTGAACCAGCCTGCACAGGAACACCTCCCAGCACCAGAGATGGCAAATTCCCCACCGGCACTGGGCTGTGCCATGCCCGTTCATCTGCACAGCACAGAGCACTGCCAGCATGTCACCATCAGCCTTGCACCATGCAGACCTGCACTGACCACAGCCAGGCCCAAATTACTGACAAAACATAAGAATAAAAATTTACAATATGACTCCAGTCTTGAGCTATTGCACAAATTCTGCCCATCTGACATATCCAGGCATTTACCCAGGAGTTCAAAAACTAACCCATGTTTTTATTTGAGGAGAGTCTTACACAGGAAGAAAATATCATAACATATAATTTATGCCAGAGAAATTATCTGAAAGATCAAAACCTGATAGATAAACAGTTAACATTCAAATTACACAAACAATGAGGAAGAGCACAATGCACCTACTGAAATTAAATGTACCTGCACTCTGGATATAAATCCAGCACCAGATATTTGAAGTTCCCTATATTAAATTTTATTCATTAAATTGAAACTAAGATTATGCTGATAAAATGCCAGACTGTATCTGTACTGCCCAGCAACAATACCAGTGATAATTCCTGTTGCTCCTTTGCTAAATTCAGTATCCTTGTGTTTTATTGCAGCTGCACCAGACCCTTCACCTAGCCAAGTCTGCTCTGCCAGTTGGCATTATGATCCCTCCGAAAATAAACATACTTGCAGTTCTGCTCTCTTGGCTCAAGGATGTCCATTCCTCTTCAGTTTATGATCAGTGTAGCTGCTAACAAACTGCCAGCTGTCCTGAGACACCCCACAGGGTACAGATAGGCACTGAGTAATTGCAAGGATGGGATGTCTTCCCCTTCCCTTTTTTTTTTTTTAAATGCTCCTTTTGGAAATGTTTCTTCACGGCACTGGTTTAAGCAGACGGTGGATGTGGTTTAGAACACTGTGTTCTGTCTCAAGCAGAAATTATAAAGCCAACAGCAGAATTGCCCAGTGACTTTTTCTGCTCTGTATCATGTAAAATATATGGGTGCTTGGATTTAAAAGACACAGCCAACCTCTCACCTGAGATTTAAGTTTCTGGAGACCCTCTCCTGCCTGGAGGATGCACAATATTGTGCCTTTGGATTACTACATCTCAGATTCTTAGCAGTCCTTAGGATTATACATTTTTAAAGTGCTACTACCACAAACACTACATAGGAGTAATCTAAGCCATGTTTCATGTCAAAACATCTCCTAAACACTGCAGCAACGTTGGGTGGCACAGAGTGTTCAGCTTCATGTACTGCTCATTAAACAGATAGGGTCAAACCACAGAAAGCACAGTAGAAGGCACTCCAAACACACCAACATGCTAAATGGAACGTTCATGTTAAATAAAACAAATAACCAAACAAGCAGTGTAGAAAAGAGAAGCCCAGGAAAGCATGAAAGAACCACCATCAAATGTCTAAAGTGATTAAGATGAGGAGGAAGAACAGCTGGCCCATGTGTGCACCAACGATTAGACAAGAACGACCCATTTAATTTACAGCAGCACAAATACAAGTTCACTGATAAAGAGAAGAAGGAATAGTTTAGTCTACTTGATTTGGTATTAAGAACAGACACACTAAGGCTTTCACTATTCTGACTCTTAGTCTTCAACACATTCAAGGAGTGGGATTTTTTTAACCAAACATTACTTTCCAGAAATGTTGACCACTCAGCTCTAGTGCAGTGATGATGATAATAAATAACCATTTAATTTGAACCAACTGTAGGAGCAGTTTTATTTCACGGTTCAGCTGAAGATTATGAAATACACTTCCATACAGGAAATAAGTATGGCTTGGAGACAAAACAGATAACCTGCTGCACTCTTCTCTCAGACTTCTCCAGGCAGGAAATCCATCTGAGCCATCCATATTGCGGGCTTTTAATATTGGTCCTATGCTAGTGGCTCAGGAAGACGGCACAGGAAGACCTGCACAGACACCCAGACGATGCTCACTCTGCCAGATGTCTCTTCAGAGAGGCCCAGCCTGAGGAGCAAGCACACAAGCACCTCCTTTTTGAGGTGTGATAGCACTGATGTAAACTCCAAATTGAGTTTCCACTGCATTTTCTTTCTCACAACCCACCTTGTGCCTCTTCCCTCCTCTCACATTTCAAGGCTTCTCTGAGATACACATTTATTTCTTCTCTTTCCACCCAAGTCTCATTGCTCAGACATGGCTGCATAAATGTGTTCAAATGTAAAAAAGGTACAAGAAGCTGATGATTTGCTTGCATGTTAGAAGGATTCTTTTTCAGAAGAACAGCACATGAGATAGTGGGCCAGATGTTTCTCCAGACCTACTGCTGTTTGCCTTCGACCTCACTTAAAGAGGGTCTCATTTGAAACAGACACAGAATCCTTCAAGTGGCAAAAGATCCTTAAGATGATCAAGTCCAACCATTAACCCAGCACTGCCAAGGTGGTCCATGATTTGTTCATCAGAAATTCCAAGATAAAAATTGTTTTGTCTTGAGATAATAGGTAACAACTAGTGTTAATAAAGTCCAGGGAACCCAAGTGTGCCAAAACACTTGTCTGGGTTGTTGGATTACTTTCTGGGCTTTTAATGACCCGTATTTCCAAACACAGCTTCTTCAAAAGGGATTAGAGAACAACATCATCACTTTAATTTGCAGCAGTAGGTAGGTAATACACGATAATATCATAATACCTCAACTAACATTTGACTTCTCTTGTTTAATAAGAAAGAAAAGCAGACTATTAAGGCTGCAAATACCATATTCATTTGTGTTTCCTTTCCTTCCTCTGAATCCAGTTCCTCACAGCATCACCAAGCCCTGAAAAGAAGATCCAGCAGCACATTTTGTTGCCACTGTTCTTCCCAGAAACACATAATATCTTTTTATATGATTACAGAATTCAGTCTTAGCACAACCGTGAAGTAATAAAGCTGATATTTAAGAGAAATGATTTATTGGTGACTTCAAGGGACTCGCAACTTAGCACAGAATATAAATTTTATCACTGAAATGCAGGCAGTAAAGGGAATTACTCAGAAAAAAAAACTTCATCTCCACCATCACGTGGTGGTTAAAAAAACAACAAAACACCCAAAAAAATACAACAACAACAAAAAAAACCACAAACATGGAATGTTTTTTTCTGGACTGGGGAGGGACACAAAGGTTCAATGCAGAAGCTTTCAAACATAGATCTCAAAATAGAGTTTTTCTTGAAGTTCTGACTTTATACCATGCCTCATACATACTTCTTGTATTTACCTAATCCACAAATCAGCAATTAATCAAGGTACAAAACTGTTCAAGTTTTAATGGAATACATTATTTAAAGCAGAAATATCTCAAAGGACAAAATCCTGCCAAAACCTACAGTGTTACAGAGAGTGAGAAACCAAAAATAATTTGTATGAGACAAGTGCAGCTCACAATGACAAATCACATTAACTGTTGGCTTTTCAGCCAAAGAACACCTGAGCCATCAGTATTTTTAGTTTTAATCCTCTTAAATTTTTAAAACAATGTAATAGTTATGCTTGATCTAAGTTAATTAAGTCTTTAGTTAAGCAAGAATCCCTGACAAATCCCTGTGATACATAAAGGAATGGCCATGCTAGACAATTTGACATTTTTCAGAACCATCACTTCCCAAGTCTTTACTCAAGCAACACAACTGCTGCAAGAAGCCATGAAATACTTTGAGGGGGGATGGCTTCAGGGCAGCAGAAGTTATTTGGGGTGCAGTCCCACACATCAGCTCTGTGGAGTTTCAGTCAGTCCATCACTCACAAGTCAGAAGCTCCTTTGGTGCAGCACAGGATAATTAATGTGGTATCTCCTAACATGGCCCAGCTGACACAGGACATCCCAAATGCATTTAATTTAACTCTTCAGCCCTAACAGGAGTCACAATCGGAGCACAAACACAGATGAGTAGTATTACAAAGTATTCCCAAACACAGAGGTGCTCACATGCTTGCTCAGGAAAGCTGAAAATAACCATTTGCATTGCTGAGCAGCAGTTTCAATTAATAACTCCATTTTCCCCATCTATGAGCAGAGGATTTGCTTGCTTAGCTCCCATTAATGTTAACAGCATTGGACCTACAAATCCCTACCTGAGGTGGAATACTGGCATTCCTACTGCAGCACATTTTCCCTGAAGTTAAAGAAGAGCAATTCACTTCATTTAACCTCTGCCCATTTTGTTCACTTTCAGGAGCTTTAATGTGAACTTAAAAAGTGATAAGCATTACTTTGAGAAGAAAATACATTATTTTGCTTTTTTTGGTTTTTAATCAACTACCACGGCCATCCCAATAGACCAATCATAAAACTATTAAAATAAGAAAACAAATTTTATTACTAAAGTATACAGATAAGTCAAATACAGCTTATAGATCAAATTTTCAGATTAAGCCCTTCACATTCCAAATAGAACAAATATTCAACTAGTTTCTGTGCTTACTCCCTACCAGCTCCAACACAAAAAATTAAGGTGATGCTTCTGAAAGGTAGACTAATCAACAAGAGGTATCAGCAAAACCTGGGTCAAAATAGAGAAAAAAAATTAAATACTAAAGTATTCTGGTCCCAGTCAAACAAGTCAGTGCAGGCAATTCTCAGCTTGCAGTTGTGGTCCAGGTCACTCTGAAGGTCACTATGGGCTGGGGAATTCTCTGGTACAGACCACAGGCACCAACAAACATGAACAGTAGAGGCAGAATCCCAAAGACCAGTTCATTACCACCAAAAGCTTCCATGAGAACACATCTAATGAAAGACCATGGGTTCATATCATTCAAACAAAAAGCAAAGAAGTGTGGACACTGGGATGGGAAAAAATTGCTATCGATGTCATCACACGGGGAAAAACTTCCCCTGAGCAGCAATTCAATGAGCTGGGAACTGGGCAAATTAGGAGGCCAAGCTGGATCAGATCTAGTGTGAACTGAGACCCAGCCTGGAGTTCAGCAGGGTTCTGCCTGCTGTGGTGCAGGGGTGCGAGAGGCAGCTGCTTTCCCCCCGGGATCAGGAGAGACGCGCTGCTCGCTCACAGTGTGTCAGAACACTGCCTAGAACATTTGGGACTTCCATTTGCAAAAGTCTTTTCTATGCTAATGACTTCCTACAGATGTTTTGAAATATTTTACCTGTTCTGGTTTGATTCAGCAAGACACTGATGGCGTGATTGGAGGGAACTGCAGCAGGAGCTGCAGCAGTGGACCCCTCCAGGACCTTCCTGGACATCCAGCAGCAACAGGATATGGAGAAGCAAATTCCTGACTTCCCCAGGAAAACAAGACAGGATGTCCCAGTGGTGGGACAAGAGCAAAGATGGGACCAGTGGTGGGACAAGAGCACCTCTTTTGGCTGTACCTGCTTCACATGGTACAAGCCAAATTTTCCACACGGAAAAGGGATTTTCCATTCTGTATAAAACCTTGCCATTTTGAACTGACTTTTCAAACCAAGCAAGAAGAAAAGGTCAACATTTCTATAAACCAGAATGTTTTTAACATTGATTCAGAAATATTGACATCTCCCTAACAATATCAAAACAATCTCAAACATAAATATGGTACTGAATAATAAATCCAAAAGTCAAAAGGAAGTCAAGCATAAAAGCAACACACATATATAAACATCCCCCCAATCATAACAAGGGCTGAGCCTGACATGTGTCCCCAAAATGCTTGGCTGCCCATGCAGCTGTGTTTTCATCAGAGGCTCCTACTTATTTCTCCTCCATTTCCTTCCTCACTCTGCTATTTGTCCGTGGCTTGGCCTTATATTTTGCTCATAACGCAGCGATGCTCAGCCTTTAAAACCCAACTGTCCTATTACTGAAATGTAATACTCTCCTCCAGAATAATTCAAACCTCTCCTTCCAGTTTTACTATTTCCTTACATAATACATCATTAAAACTAAGTGTCATAAAGTTGTTTGGGTTCTTCAATGCAGAACAAAGGTGGTCAGAGAATATTAGACAGTAAGAAATCCAGCCATCATCCTTCTCCCTGTTCCACATGCACAATCTTCCTTTTAACGTGACTGACGTGCAATGGGCTCAATGCAACACAATTTCCCTGCACAGCAAATACAGCAGGGAAGAAACAGGCAGGCTTTTGGGTTCTGCTTGCCTTCACCAGAGATTTAACCTGAGTATCATTAGGCTCTATGGTTGTTAATAAAGGACAATGAAATTATCAATTGGGGGCAATTAAGAAATCCATTTTAAAAATAAAACAAAAAGCATTCCAAGACTGAATGAGGGAGGATTTGTGCAAATGGAAAAGAAAGGGAGAATATGTGAGATCAGTAAGACTGAAGGACAATGCCATAACACAACAGCTGATGAACAGCAGAAGCCTCTGGGACCAGTGATACCACAGGAGTCACTGCCTTTCACCTGCTATCAGCAACAACCTCAGAGTGATGTGTGGTGACTTGTGGCCCACAAGGTTTGAGAGTTACAAATTAAATAAGAAGATTCTGAAAGGCTCACAGCCTTTTCCTTCAGGTGTGCTGAGTGAAGATGATGAAGATGCTCAGCCAAACACAGTCAAGCCTCACAGAAAACAACATTTTAGATTTCTCACATAAAGCAACATTTTCACTCCCCAAGAAAACCTTCCAATGGGTCTTATTAAGGATTTGAAATAAGGGAAGGATTTTTATTTTTTTTTCACTTTGCAAATACAATTCCACTGAAGCTGAGGAAGAAACTAATCACAAGCTTGACTGCATGTGCTTCAGCATAAATGATCTTTCACGCTACATTTACACCACTGCTTTCCCTACAGGGACATCACTGCTGTCTGACTTCCTACCTTCCCTCCACACCTCCACTAGTTAATGAATCAGTCACATGGTGAGATTTTCTGGAAAAGTTAAGTAAGAAATTCTTCTGGGTAGAAGGAATAAGTTGTTACAATAACAAGTAATTTACTATCTGAATGCTACGCATACTGTATCATCTTATTTGTATTTCACAGTTAATCTCCCAGCTCACAAAAGTTTTATCGGATTGGAGGCATGTGCTGTATTCCCCTTTATAAAATTTTACAGTCCCTTGCTATTCTCAGGGCTTGTTTTATAGGCACAATTTGCTGCTTTAATCTCACCCAATTGTCATATTCTAAATCACGGTGTATAAAAATGTCTTAAAAGGAGAGATGCGCTGAAGGGTAGTACTTAATTACACTTACTGCCTGATTTAAATGTTATCTGTGCTTTGCCAAGTGCCAGGCACAGAGTAACCCAGCAGAGCAAATCTGCATAAACCGATACAAGTCATTATTGGGCTTTTAATAGCAACCCTGTTCTTCTGTGCAGCATTCTGATGAAGGTGTGTTCCTCCTCCTCCTATCATATTAGCTCACAAGAAAATTAAGTAAGGAGGTTGAAGAACTGGTAATTGGTAAGGTCTTTCCAGTCACTCTTTGCTAACTTATTTATTTTTATCTCCTTGCAGAAATCTTTGTCAAGACAATTTCGCTGGTCACCTTCATGAGTCTAATGTGTCCTAATGGAACTGAAAAGCAGAGTGCATAAAGCAAACAGAAAATCCATTTGTTCAATGGTTTCCTATTCCTTTTATAGCAATTCCACTCCAGCAGAGCTTCTCTTTACACCCTCTGCCCCCAGTTCCTAGGAATCAACCAAACAAAACTGAAAATACCACCAAAATTTCAGGCAATTCATGTTTTGATTTCTGACTTCCCCCTCCCCGACACCCAAGTGAGCCCAGCAAGGGACTGATTTGCCTCTGCACTAACTACATTAGACATGCAGTTAAATTCTCTGGCTCAGGGGAGCAGAAACACAGCTTACAGTACATCATATCTAAATACTTTCTACTTCATGCTCCCATCCCTGCTCCTACCACACACCAGAGAGTTCAATATAGGCCCACTTTAGCAAGATCACTCTGAACTTAAGGGAAAGCAGGAGAAAAAGCCTTTTTTGCTTAGATTCATTGTATTTAATGAACCAGTGGAGGTAGAGCAAGCGCTACAACTCTCACTAATCTATCCAGAAGCTTTATTTCTGGCCCATGCCACCAGCATAAATTCAATTTCACCATTTCTTTTTGTTGTCGTCCCCTTGAGCATGCTGTGCTCGTGGTTCAACACTGCCAAAGTCTAGAAGGGATTAAACCACAGCTTTGTGCCAAGCACCCTGAAGTCACTGTGACAGGACTGATCACTGAGTCCATCCCAAATACTCAGCAGCTTTCTATTCAAATGGCATTTCCAACTTTCACACATTTCAAACCATGCCAGAGCAGTCACAGTTATGCACGACTACTCCTTGCCCATCTATGTAGCATGGTTCCAATCATGAGATATCAGCATTGTTTCATGCAAGATAAACTCCAACATTGTCCCTTATGAGTCTATGAAATATGTATGTGCCACTGCTACCAGTCACAACTGTGCCATCACTGACTTTATTTCAGCCTTGGCAAACAAGCAACTGGCAGAGGAAAGAAAAAGAGGGGGAAGAAACCAAATTCAGAATGATATTTTATTCTCTGATTTTAAGCATCTCTTCTAAACCCAAGTGGTGTGAAATACTAAGAACCCTCAGCTTCACAGAGGGCTGAAGCCACAGAATGACAGAAGCTGAACCCCTCAGCCTGAGAAGGGCAAGAGGTGGGTACAGAGCAGCTTTCCCAGCTCAAGGTCAGCTCAGTCTTAGCGAGAGCCTGGCAGGATGACTGTGCTCTCTAAGCTGTTCCCAAAGTCCAGCCAGTGGATCCCTGGCAATGTGCCTTCCTTTGGGCAGAACAAGAGGAAGGATATGAGGTAGCAAAAAAGCCATGGCTTTTGGAAAATGCTGCTCCCAAGAACCTCATTCAGATCATTTTCTCTTAAAATGAAAAGCAGTATTTTCCAGACCACTGGTATCTGAAGCCAAGTGAAGAACTTCACATTTGTCTCAGGGGATCCCACTGCACTTCAGTGGTGATTTCAATGAAAACCTTGATGACAAAAGTATGCAGTCCTCTGTAAGTAATTTAGAGACTTAAAGATGAGACCTAACTCCAAAGGGCCTGAGACAGAGTTATAAAACTATAGGTTTAGCAGAAATGAGTTGCTGATTCCAGTATTTTTCGTTATTAGAAAACATTTGCCCATATAAAGCTTATTTGAATAGCCACTAATTAAAGTTTCTCTGATGGTAGATTTACCTTGCCACTTCCAGAAACAGCCACTCCTTCACAAGGAGAAGCACCTTGGAGAAATGGTGCAGCAAAAGCAGCACATTTCATGGTGGTTATATCACCCTCACAGAAGGACTGGCTCTGGTGGTTCCCTTTCCAACACCCATGCCAAGTCTGGCAGCTTTGGGACTTCTCATCCCCTGTGAACTCAAGCTTTTTTTTTGCCTTTTTTTTTACTTTTTCTAAAGTAATAATATTACAGGATTAATTACTTAGCAAGGTCTCTATAAAGGCATCTGCCTTTGAAACCTCTACAAAAGCACAAGCGAAATTCCAGAGATAAACACAAACTCCCCTTTTAATTAAGCACTGTGTCTCTCTGTGGGGGGTGATGGAGTGAGCAGATGCAGGGGGATTGCCAATTAAGATACAACTTCTTTGATGGGAAGGGTACAGCCATACACAGGAGGAAAAAGGAGAGGAACTTGCCATCCAAGTTATTATTTTAATTGGCTACTCAGAAAGATTATGCATTCCCCACATTTGATGCTGCCAAAAAAGCATTACTGATCCAAAATACTAAAGAGCCATCAAAACATGTCCTAAGCTGCTTGTGCCATGTTATTACTAAAGCTACCTGTGCACATCACTCATCCTGCTTGAGAGGGCTGTAACACAGGGAGATAATTCTCAGGGTTAATTAGACAAAGGGACAGACAACTCATGGATTTAATTTTCTGTTATTGATCATTATTATTCACTAAACACCAGGCATGCTTAGCAAAAACTTCTTCAGAGGAATGCACAGTTACTTCTTGCCTAAATCAGTTTAAAAAGCAACAAAAAAAATTAAAACCCAGGCAAATAGCTAAAATAAACTCTTGAAAATTTCATGAACCAGGATGCAAATAGAAAGTGAACAAGAGAATGGACTGGTTCTGCATAACTTCATTGATTTGACATCCCAATATTTTTGGTGTGCTGACTTTTCTGTGATCCTAATGACAATGCTGTTATTCTCACAGCTTTGCTACAAAGCTGTATGTTAACTTCCACTTCTAGTTTTAATGGAAATGCAAATAAGCTTTCACATGGCTTGTTCCATGCCTTTGTACCCCTTGGGGAAAGAAAAAAAAGGCAGGAAACTGAGAAATAGCTTGCTCAGTTTGCAGCCTGCTCAGGAATCTTGATTTTGCCTCCTTACATACTTGTGTCTCCACTGTGGAGGACAGAGCCCTGTGCAGGGGGAAATTCAGGCACAGGAACCTGCTTTATCTGAGCCTCCTTTCCCTGAACATGACGGCTCTGTCATCCAGGCCGATGGAAACATAAAAGAAGATTGGGATTTCACTATCTCTACTCAAAATAAATGAGTGTGACAGAAAAGGAACTCTTGTCTTTGCAAAGAGAAGAAAAGCTCAGCTGCAGCTGAGAATGGGATAACCAGAAATGTGTTCCTGCCTTGGGAAAAGAGCCCAGGCTGCACAGGTAGGCTGGGGCAGAGGAGCTACTCCCTTCTGGGTCTCTCCAGCTGGCAATCCAGAAACAACAGCATTACTAAATCTCAGTTATAAAGAGCAAAAACAATTCTGGCTTTTGTGGAAGGACAAACAAAGCCTGTTAAAGAAAAAAGAAAAAAGAAAGAAACCAACCCATACCTTTCTCCATTTATTCCTTCTCTCTGGGAAATGTCTTGATGCCACCAGCAAGACAAAAAAAGACAAAAATAAGAGGAAATTTCTGTTCTTTCTTCCTCCAGCTGCTTTTCCTGTGGCAAATGCTCTGTTTTGCCCTTTGGGGCTTCTTGCAATCACTGACTCCACTGCACTGGGGACTTCTCTTCAATGCACAATCAACACTGGATGTTCCCTGAGCCCAACCCCTCTCAAACCATAACACTACAGGGAGTTCTGCAGTGTCCCCACACCAGAAGTTTCCCCATCTCTCCCACATTATCTACGTACACCACTAGGGCTGAGTGCTGGCACAATGCTTATAAAAATACACTGAGGCTGGAGCACCTTAACAGTATTACCATACCTGGTTATTAATCAGAATGTAATGCCTGAGAATAAAGGAAGTAAGGTTATTGAATTTATGAGTGAAAAGGTGAAGGAACCTAAATATAGCTAAGTAATTCCTGCACATGGAAAGTACATCTCCTGCAACGGGCCTCCCTCATCTAGCAGAGTTCCAGTGTCTGAAAATCAAAGCCAGACCTACCATGGCTCAAAATAGAAACAAGATGCAATTTTTCAATAAAGAGAAAAGTGCTTCCATTCTCAGTTTCCTTAGGTATATTTTCCATCACTTGAATCTACTATCCATATTCATTATCACTTACTAGATAATTTTCAAAAAGAAAAAACTAAAACCAAGAAAAAGTAATCAGGAAATAGCAAAAGGCATGCAGAGAGGAGAGGTGGAGAATCAATTCAATCTAGGCAGCTAATTTAAACATTAAGTCAAAGAACTCAATTCCTCACATAGTCAAGGGTCTAAATGCAGAGCTTTGATTCACCCTGTGGCAGCTCTGGTGACTGTATGTGGCCTTGAGGTTCTCAAATTAGATATTTGAACTTGGATGTGTCTACAGCTATTGGCCATGCTGCTTCCAGTAAATGCTAGAAGGATTTGGACACCTAATACTGTTTTTAATTCTTGCTTAACTGTAGTGACAACAGTCTCAGGAGTTTTGTCTTATTTTTGGAGAGGGCAATGCTGTTAGGAATGTACGTGATACCCTGGAACCATCCACAAGCATGAATTACACATCTACAACCTGCAGCACATTATATTCATATTCTTCATCTTTTAGCCTCTAAAAATAATACAAAGATACATATTTGCCATAAACATGAACAGAGCAACCTTCATGCTGAGAGGATGCATGCATACAAAACCAGAGAATTCATTTTAAGGAGAACATTGATGCAAATCACATTGTCAAAAACAGTCATCAGATTTCGTAATTCCTTGGCATGTCTATCCTTTGCAACAACTCTTATATTACTGTAAAATTTAAAAGAAAGCAAATATCAAATTCTCACCTCTCCCCAGCTAACACTCTCAGTTCTTGAGAAACAGTATTAAAGTTCTGAACTTGCATGTAACCCTCATTGGACTTCTATCCGGTGCAGTACACTGTCACAAAGCAGAAAAAGCAGGTAGGGCTCACATTATCTGTAATGAGACAGACACTCCCTCATTTTAACAAGGTACCACTGCCAATACCAGCCCTGCTGTGTAAAAAACCTGAGGCAACGATTTTTTATTTATACAAGAGCAGTGAAACCCAGCGAGATCAGATGTGATCGAAGGCACCTTCCAGCACCTGGCACACTGTGAATATTTGAGCAGCAGCTTTAAAAAGCAGCTTACATCCCACACACCTCATGCCAAGGCAGCTGCCAGGGCACTGCCCAGCCTGGAACAAGAAACTGCCCACACCCATGTGGCCATCAGCCCTGCACACTTCAAAGTGGGAAATCATGGCATTGCAATGATGAAAATTATTTCAGTGGCTTCTCCCCAGTGAAGCATTTAAATTTTTCCGCAAGACACCACAAGTCTGAGGAAGGAAAGCTGGAGGGTTTCTTCACACACAGATGCTGATGCTTCTGGGATCTGTCACCCTTCCAAGTCACTGCAGCCCCAGCAATGCTCTAGCCATGAACTGTCTGCACCAGTAACCCTGCTGACCCAAAGTGGGCTCTCTCCATGAATGGAGCAGCAGGAATTCCCCCTCAGCTCCCACACAGCTCTAGACCTTCTCAGAAACAGATGAGATGCATTCTTCTGTTTCTCTGAAATGCTTGATGTGTGTCTTCTAGTTCACCTCACTCAAGAATGAGTCACACTTCAGGACTTATTTCCACCTGCCCATAGTAGTCCCACTCTCAGTACAAAGGGACAATTAAACCAGTGGTCATGTGTATGGGGGATCATGAAGTACAGCACTGGGACAAGGAGTTGGAATGGAGCAGACCAATACTGGCTGGCTGAAGGCATAAATTGGGCACTGAACTGGCAGGTTCATCTGTACCTTGAGCTCAGCTGAACTTCTTGTGATCCACACTTGCCTCTGTTAATTTTCTATCTCGGTTTTTGGCAGTCCTCTTAAAACAAACTTCCTCTAAGGCGCTGAGAGAGAACAGAAGCGCAAACACAATTTTGCTCAAGAAACATTGTAGGAGCAGTGTGTGGAGGAAAAAAGAAATGATCTTTCACTCAGATTAAAGCCTATGTGATTGGAAATATGCCCCATGGAGCAGCCACCTATTTGGAATAAACCTAGGCTTGAACTTCAGGTACTGGAAGACACGAGGAGGAATGTCACTGGGCTGCCTGAGCTGCACCAAGACTGACCTGGCACAGCAAGGAGAGGCCAGAGCTACCCCACTGAGTTTTGGGGACACAGCACAAGGGCAGAATGCAGACAGTTTGCCCTTGGAAACGACTCCTGCTACCAAGAGCGATGTCAAAGAACATGCTGAGCTACTGTCACACTCGGGGCTCTGCCGTCTCAGGACCATACGACTGAATCTGTGGAAATTTTATTTCTTTCCAGTGCCACAACCCTAAAATGGCTCAGGACTGAGTGCACAGCTGCTCCACGAATGACAAAAGCCTTTTCACTTTTAACTGCAAGTGAAGCACAGCAAATTCCAGATAGAATAGAAGGGATATCAACAAAATTAAGTGGAAATATCATTAAATTTTATATCCAGGTCCTCCTCCACTGACTGGCTGTTTCAATTTTATCACAAGATTTTGAGGCTATTATAGGAGCCTCAAAATCTGCTCACTCACAAAACAGGTAGCCTAGGTTTCATCATTAAGAGGACAGTGCATTCATCTACAACAGGTGATCTTTTTAAATGCAAGGTCACCCTAGTGGACCACAGAGAACATTCTTGATGAGACAAAATTTGGAGACTGTACTGATCTACACCTGACCATCCTGTAACCCGTGGACAAGACTTTCCCAAACTTTTGGTGAACAAGATGACAATTTAGTGAGTAAATGCTTTGTGCTGCCACAGTGGGAAGGACTGACAGCTCCCTCAGCCCTGCACAGAAGGTCACAGGTACCCACCACAACCTGGTGCTTCAGGAGAGACCAACAGGGAGAACCAAAGAAGATCCTGGAACACCAGCCAGCCCTTCTTGAGGCGGGTATTTACAAGGGCTGTAGCTTTCTCCTGCGGCTTTTCATTACAAGACTTCATATATATATTTCAGATTCTCCTGCTGAGAATATAGATAAGTTTCTAGCATTAAATTTTCTGTAAAACAGAGTTGCAATACAAGGCTAGTGACAAATGTTGGCGTCAGAAGCCTGCAGTAATGGCATTCTGTTAGGTTTTTGTAGAGCAGTGAACACAGAGAGTAAAACAAAAGTATCTTCCCAACTTGTAAATTAATTTCTGGAACCTTTAAAATGTGAAATTAAAGTTCCTTTTGTGGGCACGCAGACAGCCCTATGTCTTGATAATTGTATATACAAGAAAGGCTTAAAACTGTAATACAACATTTGGTTTCAGTCAACATTAGTTCTAGTGTTTGATTTATTCCTTGCAATAAATAGATTAAAGCTTATTACCATTGATAAAGTCGATCTTGTAAACCCCAGGGTGCTGCTTTGAAAATTTTCATGGTGAAATCTGGCAGTGTCATGCAGTGTAGCGTGATAACACCGCGGTGTTCTGGCAGTGATGCCCATGCCTTATTTCCACAATTTCCAATTCTGACCCCACAACTCTAAACAAAGCTGTAAGCTTACAATACAAAATGGGACAAAACCTCCCAAAAAACCACAATATCCACAGAATATCATACAAAAAACATATTCCACTTCTTTCATTGTCTTCCTACAGTTGAACATTTCATGAAAATGACAAATGTTCGAAGTTCCAGACCACTGAGTTTAACTTCAATACAAGAAGAGTTGATAGAAAATATAATAAAGAATTGAACAAGTGGGTGCATTATGTACCTGAAAAGAGTCAGATATTTTGCAGAGAACAGTCATGCACAACCAATTTGTTTGAATTCCCTGAAGGAATTAACAAGCAGGTGAATGAGGGGACATGGTATGCAGGGACATGCAGGTGGCTGATGCAGTACACAGGACTTTTCCCAAACCCTTCAGCAAAGGGTCTCAAGGAATCTTAAGAAGAGCCCTAAAAAAGGTAGGCTATGGTGGGATAGAAAACAAGGGCATCCTATGGATCATCAGCTGGGAAAAAAAAAAAAAAAAAGGAAAATAAAGAAAATAATAAATCATTTGTCACAATGATGAGAAGCTGTTAACTCATCACCTCAGCATCTGTGCTAAGACCTGTACTGGTACAAATACCTGTTACTGAGAAGGGGGCAGGGAGGCAATGAAATGCCAAACCATACTGAGAAGACAGAACAATTAGGAGCAGGCAAAATCACAACTGATGTGAAAGCTGCAGAAGAGTCTCAAGACACTGTGAATGGACAGCAAAATGACAGCATAAATTAAATGTTAATAAATGAAAAATACTGCACTGAAATAAAGGAGTATTACTATCCACATAGACTGACAGGCTCTGAATTAGCTGTTCTAATGCAGGAAAGAGATGTAGTCACTACAGACAGCTTTCTGGAAACATCAGCTCAGCAGCAACCCCAAAATGATAAGCAAATAATTTTGGAACTTCTAGGGAAAGGTATCAAGGCTGAAATACAAAATACCATGTCAGAAACTCACGATTTATCTGCATTTCAAAAATGCATCCATTTCTGCTTAGGTCATCTTTAAAAGAAAACATGACGACATGCAGATGTGATGGATCAGAAAACCAAAATTATTTCTGAAAAGCTTCACTTTGCTAAGAATTCAGTAGAAGTAGGAGTACATTGGGACTCTACAGCCTGCAGAAGAGCCAGCCCACCCAGGTGTGATCCATACCATGCACAGTATGCTGGGCTACATGAGCCTTTTGGCTGACCACCTGCACTGTTCTTATTTTCTTGTGAGGTAGAACACACAGAAAGGGCAATTTCCACTTCCCTGTCAAGTGTTAGTAGGATAAGCCAGAGCATGTTTAGATAAATTGTATTAACTGGGCTGCGATCTGCAAGAGACTTCTCTCATTTCTATCTGCCCTGGAAGCAAGGATATTTAATAAGACATTGACCATTCAGCTCACAATGTGCCGTAAAATTTTACCTTTGGTCTTATTGGGGTAACAAATGGGAAATATCATACAAGGCTTGAAATTATAGAGTAGATTAGACTCAAATTGCTTCATAAGTTAGAGAAGAAAAAACACCCTTCCAGAGCCATCTCCTAGCCCAGAAAGGCCAGGTTCAAGCTAGCTGAACACTGTATTTTTTATTTCCATATGAAAAGCTGCATATTCCATATTTTTCCTTCAAAAGCTGAGGGGAAAAGTAACTTTTGTGTATAAAGAGTACACATAGGGAGTACTAACCACAGCACTGAACATCTAAAATACCAGATAACAGGCTCAGGTTGGTTGGAGCACCTTAGGTCCATTGGACAATTTATGCTGTTGTAACAAAGATTCAGGTCCAAACTAGATGAAAAGCCAAATTCAAGCAGATCAGAAGCTTCCCATAAGTAAAGGGAAATAGAAGGGCCAAAAAAGAAGTATTTTGATCCCTCTAAGAACACCTTTGCTTAGCACAAGAAGACCAAGGGGGTTTGTGCCATTAATGACGAAACTGCTTTTTCCCACCTGAAAATCAAATCTCCCTTTCCTGGAAAAACAATAGGCAAGGATGGAGCCAGCTTCTCTATTATTACATCAGCAACACATTCATATCTTAAGCTTATCCCTGAAAGCATAATTTCCACCCCCACCACAGCTTTCACACCATGTTCATGAGTAACCAACAATTGCCCAGGATGTCAAATTTGCAGAAACAATTTTTGACTCAGTTCTTAAATCTCCCCATGGCTCTTAATGCCTCTTCCTCTCTACGAACCAAAAATACAATAGAATGACAAAAATCCTGGCGTGCTGGCCATTCTGATGCTGAGAAAATTCCTACATAGGAACTGTTAATTCACAAAATCATGTCAAAAATACTTCTGCTGTTTACAAAACCTCCAGGTTTGTATTACCTTTCAAAATATTAAACTATTCCTACAAACACCAGTCTCACAGGTATTATCCCCCATTCAACCTTTCAGTGAAGGCAGCTCATAAGAGTACTGTTGAAAATAAGAACAATAGAGAAGTTTAAATGCACCATTTTTCTCTATCTGACTCAACTATAATAACTATAATATCCTCCATGTCAGTAATAAGATGGCTGTTAAACATGATACTTAAAATCATTCACCTCTGACTTTACAAAGCTTTCAGGAAATACCTGTTTCCAGAAAAGTTCATTACTGTAACACTCAGGAACCAGTGTGTAGCTGTTTTCCTCTAAACCAATAAAATATCCACCTTTAAGATTATTTTCAAATAGTGAAATTAGACATGAAATGGTGTATAACACCAGCCTGCACAAGGGTCACATCTGCCAGATCCACCAGCCTGGGCAGTGGAATTCAGAAGTATCTGTTGCTCAGCAGGCAGAAATCCACTGCTGAAGTCAGGCTGAAAAAAGGGAAACAAAGAAAACACGGGAAAAAAATGAAAAACACCTAACAGATTTAGTTTTCAGACAATTCAACCAACAGTTCAAACCTTTTATTCACACCTTCAAAAGCCATCATCTGTAGGTAATTAATTACTGCATGCCTGACTTCACTCTCAGTATTTTCACTGGCACCAGTGGCAGTAAGATTGGCCTATTCCCTATTAGTTAACTCAAACCAGTAACTGGATCTTGAATATCTAGTTCAAATCTAATATCTCCTTTTAAGTATCCATTTCTGTCACAGCATAAAATAATCAACCTATCAAAGCACTGCAGTTTCATCATTACCCCCCCAAAATTAATGTTTCAGTACGTGCAAGGCAAGCCTTTTGCAGCACACTGGTAAGCAGGAACAGATCAAAGTGGATTTCCCAGTGCCCATACTGAAACAGTAATACAGCTAATGATTTCCTGAAAACCATTAGTGTGAGCTCTGTGAAAAAACTGCAAAATAATTCAGCTCTTCAGGAGCAATGTGTAAGCAGAAAACTGAGCTGTGCCCTGTGAGGGCTATGATTCTTCTGTGGTCTCACTGAAAAAAAAAAAATAGTCAGGTTAAGTAAGGTAAATTATTGCTTTAAAGTCTGGTTTGGCTTCACTTCTTCAAGGAATCATGTATACTAAAAAATAAAATTTTAAAGTTGCAGTATCTGTGAACTTGATGATGTAAAGCTGCTAAAATTCAGGGTTACTGTTCTACCTGAGCATGACAGTAACAACAGTGAATTTTATCCTCTTTCAGACAGATAGTACAAGGCAGAAAAATCCACTTACATCCCATTCATAGCCATAAAATAAGTTGCAAGAGGAGCAAGGCTGCCCATGCTGACACCCAAAAAAAACATTTATGCTTTCTGCATAAACTATTTTGTACTTCAAATACAAACAGAGACATTAGCAGGTTATTTTGTTAGTCATGGAAAGGCTCTCACACCCCAAGCCATTGCTATTCATTTTGTACATGAACAACTCTCCCTTCAGCTGAAGCTTCACTGCCTGGCTCCACTATCAGATGTCACACTTGGCAAAAGCCTAAAAGTCAGAATAAAAGCTGGGGCGTTGCTGCAATGCACGGTTTTGAAAGACTTCAAAAAGTTACTGGAGCAAGACAAACTGCACAAGATTCTTCCAGAGGAAGCCAGGCCAGCAGCAGCCCAACAGCTCAGAGAAGCTCCTGGTTAATTAGCTGTTTGCTATGTAGAAAAGAGGCTGCAGGAAGTGCCCAGTGCTCCATCCTCATTTGTGCTTCTCTCTGATCCTTACAGCAGCAACTCAGTCCCGAGCGAAGCAGAGCTCATTATGCAGCAGAGACAAACTCTCCTGAGGAGAGAGGTGTTTCCTGGGCTGTTAAACAGCATCAGCTCCACCTGCTCACCCCTCTGCTTGCCCTGAGCAGAGCACGAAAAGCCCACACAGGTAGGGCCTGGCACAGCTTGGCTGGAATCAGGGATGGATCACAGACCCTTCTTTATAACTGGTTTGGAGGGAAGAACATCAAAACTAAACCCAGAGCTGGCCTTGGTTTGATTTCCAGTGCAGAGGATGGGAAAGCCTTCATCAGCTGGTGCTCCCTGGGTGAGCAGCACCTCTCAACAATGCTCCTTTTGCTTTCCTAGCAGCACATTCCACATTTGCCTGTTAGGCACATTTCCCCATCTAAAAGAGTTAAGACCCTTATCCTCACCCTCTGTGGACTCTTGGCTCATGCTTTAAGAGAACACATTTCTTTAGGAAGTGCCCAGTGCAGTCAGGTCATGCCCTTTGATCGTGCAGGGGAAAGTTTGGAGCCTGCTCCACTTCAGCTGCCTCTACCAGGGCCAAGAGCTTCATCTGCTCCACCTCCTCAACCCCTCAGTAAATGGCACCTCATTAATTCCAGCACTGGAGGAACACTAACACTCTGCTCTGAAGAGCACAGCCCCAAAGCTGACCACATCACCCTTGACACGGAACGAGCCAGGTCACCACAACACTGATTTCTTCAATCAAATTGCAGAAATTTCCCATTGGCTTTTTCCCTTTCATGCTTAGCATCCTGCTTTTATCTGGCAGCATTTTAACAGCTGTTTTCTTATCACATTAAACTGACATCTCTGACAAAAAACAAATGTCTAATTCTCCTGGATTTCCTCGCAGTATGCTACAGGGGAGCAAATCTCTCCTGAGCAATGCTGTCTATTAGCCTAAGCACAGGCTTTATTCTTTAAACAAGTATCTTTCCCATCCTCAAAAAACCCCAAACAACCAAAAAAACCCCACAACTTTGTGACAATCTTCTGTTCAGACTCCATCCCCCCCCAGAAATAGCAGGCCAGCCCTCCAGCCAGTGGCAGCACTGGCATAGTGCCTAGGAAAGTAATGGAGCTGCACTGATTTACAACAGTTAAAAATCTGACCTGGAGATGAGTCACGGGCTTTACTTGCTGCTTGAATTGCAACTAATTCAAAGGGTTTGGTTTTGTTTATCTCTGAATGTGTTGTAAAGCTTCAGTCACTAAAGGTCAATTCCAACATTTCTTCATAAGTATTTTGGAAAGCTCCTGAATATTTAGGAAATGCTTGGATATATGAGATTTTTTTCAAGCACGCTGCTTCTTGGATTTGGACTCGTCTTTTCTATCACAGTCACCCACTCTGCTGTCTGAAATAGTCCACTGACCTACACATTGAGACAGCTACTTTTGATCAAGAGGTGAAAAATCACAGCTTAGCTCTGAGCCTCAAAACAAGAGGGGAAAAAAAACAAAACATCAAGCAGGGAGGAAGGCTTTGGGACTCTTCTCCCTGCTGTCTGTCAAAGAAACGTGGCTCTGGCTGTTCCTTGGTGCCTTCAGCATTATGGTCTCTTCTCCCTCTGCTGAGCAATCCAAGCACTACAGAGAGTGACAGAGCTGCCTGCAGCAAGAGGTTCTTCAGTCGTGTCAGGATTACACAGGAATGAACTTTATTTCTCAGGCTAACAGCAGAGGAACGTAAGGAACAGGCAGAGAGATGTGCTCAGCCTCCTGCTCCCTCCTTTCCCACAGAGATGTGCATTGAGCAGGGCTGGGGCTGCCAACACCACAGCTCAACTCTGGGTCTGCTGGCATGGAGAAACCAGAACCTCAGCTGGTGCCCAACCAGGGAAACCCCTGGGGAAGGCAGGAAGCTTTTGAATGAAAGCGTTTCCCCTTGCTGCTGCATTGCCAAAGAAGAAATGAGACTGTCTAACTGCTCACATGGCTTCCACGCAATGCACAGGTGAAGCCACTACAGCAGCACTTTGTCTGCTGGGGCGGTCACAGCAAATCTTGGCTCATCCCAACAGTGGGAAACACTTCCCTGGATGTGGGCCCAGCACTGCTCTTCTGCATTCATGGTAGTTCTCCAGCACCCAACCTGACAAACCCTAAGGGACCAAGAGGGGAAATAACAGGTGTATCACCATAAGCCAACGCTACCAAGCTTGCCACTTTGCAATGCATTAGATTCAGGGAGCTTTCTGTGCAGCACCACAATCTTAAAAGTATCATTAATTCAAAAAATAAAAGTAACAGAGCTCCAATATCCATATCAGATTCTAGGGTTAAACTGAGTGGCAATCCTGTGACTTTACAGTTTTCACTTCCATGAGGAGCCACTATCCTTCCCTGCTAAGCAGAAGGACAGATAATCACTCTAGGGACCCATCTTTACTGAAAAATAAAAATCCCCTATTTCTCAAAGACAAAAAAAAGAAAAAACAACCCAATACCAAATCCCTTTTCACTAGCTCTATCCAAATTCAACAGAACAGCAGCTAAAAATATGTCAGAAATCAAGGTGTGAGTGAAGAAAAGAAAGAAGAAAAGGCTTAACACCAGAATGGCAAGATTTCAAGCATGACCCATTGCCTGGTAATGTCAATGGGATCCTTTTGAACCGTTTCCAAACAAGTCAGGTACAGCTCACCTGACCTGACTTGCTCCTGAGAGCAGCTGATGGAGGTAGAGAGGAAGAGGGCGAAGAATTCACAGGGAAAACACACAGATACAGGAGTCATACCAGCCCTTGATCAGTGGGTGGGGGAAAAGCATACTTTTGTTTCTTTTAAACATTTCCCCCCAAAAGGGATAAAATAGCAGCCTTCCCATAGGATCCATCTTAAACCCAGGCAGAGGGAGAATGTAAAGAGCAGCTAAAACCTAAGATTTTTCAAGGTTATCTAAGCAGATATTGCAAAGTTCAAAGTGTTTAGTAACCCACTGCCCTGCAAAAAGTTAGTATGTTTTCAAACAAATCCAGGCATATTCAGCAGAAATCTGTTATTAAAATCAATGAGAGACAAGCTGTTAGCTGTGTGTTGTGCTGGAAAAGCTGCAGATGAAATGCAGAAATCTCCTACGCTTTCACTCCACATCCAACAATACAAACATTTTCAGTTACCTCATAAATCAAAGTTTGTCATTAAGCTCCACCTAAAGTGCTATCTTACCCAAGCCTCTGGAAAAGCATCGAGGTACCTGTTAATTATTTTATTTTTTTTTTTACAATCACTCAGGAAACATTTCACAGGTGAAAACCGTGGGCTGGTGCAAATCCTCTGTGACTGTTGTGGGGCCAACAGGATCAGGCATCTGCTGGTGGCCAGAGACAAATGGACCCAGAGTGACAATGTTTACATTTTCTTTTACACTGAGACACTTTCCACTCCAAGCACAACTAAGTGACTTGATGTAAACTGGTAACAGAGCCTGGGATTCACACAAATGAAATAAAAGCACGAGCAGACAATGAAGAAAGTTAATTTTTCACCCAGAGAACTGCAGTGTTAGAAGATTGCCCTGGAGGATTTAATCAATGAAAGTGAATCTTGTATATTTTCTCCAGTATTCCCAAAATAAGTCAATAAGATGCCAGCACTCTCTCAGTATAGAGTGACCATTTTCCAGTAAGCTTGAGTTAAAGTCTTTATCAAAAGAACTAAAGAAATGCATTATGATTTCAGATAAAAATAGTAAGCAAGGAAACAGAAAGAGCAGGATAACCTTACAAGGCACAATATGCTTTCAGAAAAACTTTTTTACTTCTTTTATTCCTAAGGATGATTAAGAGCAAATGAAAACTACTCTAAACCAGACATTGCTGGTGCACAAAAATTCCTGCAGCTACCCTGGCCTTTAGGAACAGCGAAACATCTGAAAAATGCACACCACCATCAGGCACTATCTAAAGGCATTTCCAGATCCAGAACCACCCCTCCCGTGAGGAAAACACACCTACTTGTCCATCTGCTTCATCACAAAACCTCCCCATACACTCAAGCAACTTCTAATAACCCATCACCCAAAGGATCTCTGCAAGAGTGCTGGGTCCACACCACCCAAAATAAGCAGCAGCTGACCACATTACATAAGACACCCTATGTAATCACAAATACCTGAGTAAGTGTTCCTGCCTGTCTGCAGGGCTGCACACCAGCTCTCTCTCTGTCAATGACCTGTAGGCAGGGAGCTTTCTCAAGTCCTAAGTCCATTTAAAATCCCACCTTCCTGGGGAAAGCCTGGATAATCTGTTTCTCTGAGCATTAAAGAAAAAAGAAAACAAAACAAATAAAAAAACCCCACCTCCGTAATTTCCCCTTTGTAATACTCAGTTTACATGCACAAACGAGAAGAGCTGTCACTTGCTCAGTTTTAAAAGCTTTAAGCAAAATTAGCTATTCTAAGCTACCTGCAAAGCAAAGAGGTGCAATGAAAAACATCAGGGGCATACTATCCATGACTCTTCAAAGTGTTGGAAGTTTCCAGAAGGCACAAAAAGGATACAGACAACATCCTCAGTGCATTCCAACACAAGAATTTCAAGGAGCGAAGACAAGAGTAATTTTTCTGTGGCAAGAAGATTATTGCAACAGTTGTACCTAGGCTAATCAAAGGCTTTGGAAGCGAGGCTCACCCTCTGTACTGCTGAGAGGTGATGCTCTGAAAACAGCTTTTACTACAAGGCATCTTGTCAGCCTTGTTTCAGAATAATGAGCCTTATTTTTCCATCTATCAGTTTAATTTCTTCCTCAAACTGGCATTCAAAAATATAGCTCTTCCTTGGGGGAGGAACAAAACAAAAACATCGCTTGAAATACAGGAATGGATTCTCAACAAATATACATCAACATGAGGAGTCAATAAAATGATGTTAATTTATGCCAAACAAAACCTAAGCAAGATTTCTCTCGTTGGAGACGAGGCTGGGACGATGACGGTCATTTACAGCAGATGCTAATCCTCATCACACAGGGCACAAGAGCTCGTTCCCATGCCTCTGGAATGCCACCGAGCAAACACATCTGTTAGCAGGAGGAGGACTCAGCTCAGCACACTGATGTAGCAACGTCACTGGCTGACCTATTCTGCCCAGCACACAATGGAGAGTTGTTCATTTTTCTTTTCAATGAAACGCTATGCAAGTGTTGATTTAATGGTTCATTCATCAACTCCTCTGAATATTAAGCAATTCATTTTGACTTAATTTGAACGATTCAATTTCACCCATCCTTTTTCCCCTTGAAAAATGTGAATTACTGCCCAGGGAGAAGCTGCTTTAAAAGTTGACTTAAGAGGAAGCACTTAGATCCATGGGCTTTATACTCTTTCATAGTCTGATATATATTTTTATCAGACTTTTTTCTTTTCCTGTTACATATTATACCTGAAATTTACAAATGCTAAAGCAAAGACGCTCCAACAAACATCCTCAATACTGCAGACCAAAAGACATCTTCTAGATTAGCTACTCCCTAAGAAGACCACCAGAAAACAAAGTGTCTCGTCAATAACCAACAACCCCACAAAATTCTGCAACGCCCGGGGAATGGAGCCTCTCGTTGAAAATCCCTTACTTTTCTTTTAAAGTTTGCATTACCGGATACATTTTCCCAACAGGGGCAAAGCACCGATTCAATTGCAGGATCTCCGGTCTCACCTGTAAGCAGCACCCCGCACCTCCGAGTCCGCATCCCGGGGGTCTCCCAGCGCTCCGCAGCCGCGCTCAGCCCCGCGGCTCCGGGGCGGCTCCCGGGCCCCGGCCGGGCTGCAGGAAACCCTCCCGGCACCAGAGCACCCGCGGCCACCGCACCTGTTGGTCCGCAATCCCCACCGCATCCCCCGCGGCTCCACCGCGGTCCCTGCCCGCTTTCACCTGCTGCTCGCAGGTGCCCGAGCCCCTAGCGCAGCCCCCGCCACACGCCCGCTGCTAACCCAGCCCGAGGGGCACTCCCGCAGCCCCTTCCCACGGGAGCCTCGCCTCCCACAAACACTGAGCATCCCCCGCAAAGCTCGGCCGAGCCTTCCAGAGGGCCGGGCAGCGTCCTCCCGCTGCCAAGAGACACTTTTCCCTCCGGGAATGCCAACACGGAGCCACCGCGCCGCGAGGGAGGGAGGGATGCGAAGGAGCGATGCGAAGGAACGATGTGAAGGAGGAATGCGAAGGAGCGATGCGAAGGAGGGATGCGAAGGAGGGATGCGCGGGGGGCACCGCGACCGCGACTCGCCGGGGCGCGGGGAGCACCCCAAGGGCCGCGTCCCCCCGCGAAGGGCAGCGCCGGCCGGAGCCCGAAACTCCGCCAAGTGGGAGCGCGGGGCCGGCCCGTGGCGGCACTCACCGGGGCGGGGGAGGGCTCGGCCCCTCAGGAGATCATGCC